>NW_024879181.1:461544-567620 GCF_018340385.1 Cyprinus carpio
TGGCGCCCTTTTTTCTTTTCTGTGCCCCTTTTGAGAAAAGTTGTGTTTGCCCCCTGCTCTCATCAGCTCAACCCATGATGGCACTGTGGCATCACTGAGTCCTTTATGGCATCACAGAGGGCCTCCGTCAACACCTCTCTTCCCGCGAAGAACATGCAGAAGGGCCTACGTTATTCAAATTCTCACGGACTTGAAGCTCAAGCTTGTTGGCAAGTGGCAGTCACAAGAGTCCAAGAGGATCAAGTCAGAAAATGTTGCTCATTTTCTTCTCATCAGCTTTCCTGGTCCTTCCGACTGTATTTGACCATTTTCATAATCATTCCCCTACAGATATCTCACAGAGTACTAGCACTAGAGGAAACTGATTCATTGTTGAACTTTGAGGGACTGTTCAGAGCATCCATTACTGGGCCATAGTTTACGTTTAGAGCTCTTTGTTGCCATTAAAAGTTTCAGCAACACCCTTTTAGAAGTTTAGCACCCTTTTGCCTTAGAGCCTATTTTTACTCCCCAAAGTGTAAAAGATAATATGTTCATTTTTCTAAAGTCATAATGCTCAGAAGTTAGATCTGGTCCTGAGCAGGAGCTAGTTGCTTAGGACCAGCTTTATAACTAGTCAAAAACCAGCTGCCATGCTTTAAAACATAACTAATACAGCAGTATGCTGTTTTTTTTGTTTTGTTTTTTTCTCTAACTGGTGTGTACCCCTAAATAACAAGCAATGGGCTAGTGTTCTCACAACAGCAGAGATGGGGTTGTCTGTTTCCTGGTTTAGAGTGCCAAATGTGTTGCCTTTTTTTTTTCAGTTCTAAAAATGAATTCTATAACCCCTAAATTTAAAAAATCACAACCACATTTTTGGTAAACATGGACAAATTTGTCTGTTATGTCATAGAGTGGCCTACTCTGCACACATGCCTTGTCTTGTTTGTGTTGAATTCCTTTTTTTTTTTTTATGTTCTAGTAAATCCATTTATGGAGATACTGAGCTGTGAGTCATTCGGAGGTTAAGAGGAGGTTTTAGATTAAGTCTCCGTCCCATTGGTTTTTGTGGTTGGGTGTGCCTCAAATGCTATGCCTCTCCACTTCTAAATAAAAAGCATTCAAAGATCGCCGTGTGGTTAATTAAAGTCTGATGGATTATTAAACTTGTATTCCATTGAGCCTCATTTTTGTTTCAATGTGATTAGACTTTGTATGGACGACGTCACCATTCTTCATATTTACTTAAGTAACTGTCATAACTGCCTCCTAGTTGTTGTACTTAAAAAAGAGACAATGTAGGAATCCCCTTTATTGACACGACTTGGTAATCAAAGCCAAAAAGGGCACAATCCACAATTTACTTAATTTACCCATACATTTGGGACAGCATTGCTAATATGAAGAGAGCTTCAAAATATTGTGTGGTCTGGTAGCATAACATTAATGGCACTTTGATCTCTCCAGACCCTCCATGGCCTTTGGTCCATATTGCTGCTGTGCTAGACATTCTTGCAGGGGTCATGTGGCGGCCCCCCCCCCCCCCCCCCCCCCCCCCCCCCCCCCCCCCCCCCCCCTCCCGGCACCCTATCCACTCTTGATCTGCATTCCTCTTGATAGTGTTAGGAAAAAAAGGGAGTTAAGTCAGTTTTGGTACCTGCGTTCCCTATGAATTTGGAGGCCTTTTTTCTTAAACTCGAGAACCACATGTGTCTAGCCACACAGCTGTTTTCCCACTCCGCCGGTCGGGGTCAATTATAGCAGGAAAATGGGCACAAAATGTACTCCTAAAGTTTTGGTTTGTGCATTTATGGACCTTGCAGTCATGTTTGGCACTGTAGTCATATGGATTATGTCTTTCTATAGCAAGTGGTGATTAGTGCAGCTTATATAATGAGAACTAAAACCTTCAAGAGTCAAGAGAAGGCTACTGCCAAAGAGCTCCCAGCAGGGTTCTCCCAGCCCCCTATGTGGTGTCCGTTCTGCATTGGGATGACATTAATCCCTCCCTGGGTGACTGATTAATTAGACAGTGAGGCAGGAGGTTGGGCTAACCTAAACCTGCTTCCATTGCACACAAACACTCATTCATATTCTAATTAAATCTCCCATTTACGTCGCTTTGGCTTTGGTTCTGTGGTTTGGAAGCGGAAAAAGAACTAAATGGTTTGGGTGGGTAGTGTTTGGCGTATAGATAACTAATCGTTAGTGACCACTTTAACAAATTCACCTCCCACACAAGTTAATATAGGTTACTGATTCACTAGTTTGTATTGCGGTCATTTACTTATCACAGTGGTCAAACATAAAGAATAAAAGTGAAAGTGGAGTCAGGTGATTTCTTGGGGAAATGACCCTTTTAGTTTAGGCCCAGGATGGGTGTGAAAGTCTGGACAGGATTTGGAAAAAGAAAAAAAAAAAAAAAAAACTGTCAAATTGAAGAAATCTTGAGCAGTTACCCGTCAAAAAGGTGTGCAGACAAGGTAGTCCTCTTCAGGTCTTCTCAATACCTCAGTGTTTCCACCGTGATCTCATGAGAATTTGTATGTAGTTTACATAAAATTTGGTTCTACAAAACGAACATTTACTAGGATTTTCACACCATTTAACGTGACAATTACTGATATTACTGGATGCCACCTTAAAATGTAAATTTTTTAACATATGAACATCTTTACCCAGAACTTGCAAATAAATCCTTATGACTATTGAAATCGCATAGCATTAACTTTTTTATTGTATCTCATTGTCATATCACTGGCATTATGTTTTCGATTATTTAAATTGAAGCTTACTCCTTTACTTCATGCAAAATTACTAACAATTTCGCTCAGTTTGATTTCTCATTTCGATAAATACATGCTCTAAACAAAGACGAGTTTAAGACTAGTTACCGGTTTACGGTTTTACGGCACACAGAAAAATCGAACGTTCATATAGGCTCTCGCCTGCTTCGTCCACAGACTGTGACATGCCATGTTTTGGTTGAGATGTGTTTGAATGAGAAAATGTGCATCTTTACAGAGTGGATCAGGAATAATAATTAATATTTCAGCGAAATTTTAACAACTCTCTCTCTCAACTTGGCCTCTGCACCTTCAATATTAAATCTTACTGGTATTCCGCCCAGAGAGGGCTGCCACGCATCATCATTTTTGGTAGGTTTCAGCTGGGGGGTTTTGCATGGTGTGGCTTTTAAAATGTTGTTTGCAATAAATAAATTATTGTGATTGAAGATCTTTACTTGGTCATGTTTTTTGCCTTTAATACTGTCACATATTTTTAAGAAATAGTTATGGTGTGACATTTGACGGTAGGTTAGGAGTGGGGAATTAGCAAATATATTTAAATGTCTCTTGTTTAAATGCTATGTTGTACTAAAAGGTTCCTTTTTAAGGTCTATTAAGTTTTATATCTTTTAATAATTGCTATAAAATAATGGGTTGTAGTTATTGGGGGGTTTAGTTTAGTTAGTTAAAAAATGAGGGGTTTAGGTTTCGGTAGGGTAGAGTTAAGGTCCTATTAAAAATCTAAATTGCTTGATCAGTACAATTCGTGAAAACGGCCGTGATACAAATATCTTAAAGAAGATATAAAAATTTGTAAATATTTACGCTGTGCAGCTCAAAAAAACATGCATGCCATTTTTAAAGTTGTAACGTTGTACTACAATCCAGAGTTTCCGCATCAATAAGTTTTCCATATAGTTTCATCATCAATAAAAATGTACAAAAACTATACGTTTTGTGTCTTGGGGTAAAAAAAACGTTGTGTGACAACTAATACCTAGCGTATATAACAGACCAGTGGGTGTGTCATATTCGTTGTTAAGTCAACAGGAAAAATACCGTCTTTACCCAAAAAATTAAATGTACTTGTTGGAAAAGCAAAATCGTTGCCAGGTAGAGAAGGGGAAGGGAGAAAAAAAAGATGCAATCTGTCGACAGGTGTGTCAAAAACCACTGCAGAGTACAGGGTTAAAAGCATACGTTGGCATGTCTACGTTGATGGATTAAGGGCGCTTATAAATGGTGGGTGAATCTGCTGAACTACAAGAATTCAAAATAATTCAAAAATATATAGTGTATGAACAAGTGCAAATGATGGCAAACTTCACAAATCCAATTTTAACCAGTGTTGAACTGTGGTGGTTTCTGATAAACCAAAATCCTGTGATGGAATGTTATCTCAACCTTATACACAGAGTTGGCGACTGTATCGCGGCCTTCTTAAGGAACCCGACACCGTTGTACTTCCTTGCACTCATTCCTTGAAAGAAAGCACCTACTTGCCATCTGCTTTTAAGTGAATGGGCATGTAGAATGGGCAGGTCACATGGTGCGATAAGAAGGCACAACTCGTTTCGCATTTCTTGGCTTGCCTTTGTAGATTCCTTGGGCAGCATTGTTCAGGAGCCGTGCAAGGATTAGAGAGGAGCACCTCTACTCCTCTTTGTCGGTTCTTCCGACCCCGTCCCAGCTCACTGGGAAGCATGTTCAAATGAGACCGTTCATTACCAAGTACACCCTACGCAAGTGCTCATCAACTCCCGTGGGTGTCCTTTCTTTCTTTTTCCCACTTTGTGCATGTCTTCGTTTGTTACATGTTGTTTGTGGTAAATCTTAAATTACATTCAACATTTTTGAAAATGCTTAAATTTCTTAATTAAGTACTATGGGACTAGGCGCCTCAGTGTTAACTGATGCTGGGAAAAATGTTAACATAATATCATATTGAAAACAACACAGCATATGCCCTCGACCTTTGCTAGAAGCCTTTAATATAGCATCATATGTAGAAATCTAGGCGGGGGAATTGATGGCACATGTGAATAGGCATTTGAAAACTTGACTGACAATTGCATGTTTTGATTTGCCATGACTATTAACAAGCCCACATAGAGCTGAGGCCCTTTCACCTTGGGTGGGAGAACAGGAGAGAACATAACTTCAGAAAAAATAAAAATTGTTATAAAGCTTGATTTAAAAATGGAAAGTAAATGGTAAGAAATGCTACATGTTAATCTGTCATTTTAAAAATTCTCACTCATATATAACGAAAAATTCTAAATTGTTTTGACATTGCATTATATGCATTTTTTTACTTGTAAAATTAATAGGCTTTACCAAAATAGTTTGTATGATAGTTTATGATTATGAATAGTCTTTGAAGTAGTTTTACGTTAGTTTATGATAATAATTCAGCATTATAATTATTAAACAAAAATATACGTTGTCTTAAGGTTTATTTTCACGAAACGTTCACCCAAAATTTCGTGGGTCTATTAATTACTCACTCTCATGTCCGTTCCAAACCTGCAAGACCGTTCCATCATCTTTGGCAACACAATATTTTTTTGATGAAAGTCGAGAGCGAGCTTTCTGGACCTTTAGCATTGACAGCAAAAAGTAAACTGACACGGTTACAAGGCCAAGAAAGTATTAGTGTAAGGACATCATTAAATAATAGTCATTTGTGACACCAGTGGCTCGCGAACCTTAAATTCACGCTACAGAATAAGTTTTTGTGGGTGCAAAGAAAAAAAAAATACTTTATTCAACAGTGTTTTCCTCCACACATATCTCAAGGAACCGACCTCATTGAGGGTGAGTAATTATGACAGAATTTTCATTTGTTGGGGTGAACTATTCATTTTAAAGGTCTCCTTTATAATGTTATCAGTTTGTGTTATACTTTTACGTAGGGTATTTTGTGTTGCATTTTACGATTAATTCATTTTTATTGCACTAATTTTATTGTCCTGTGTTGCCCTTAGTGTTCTGTTTTCTCTAGACCACAAAAAACTTCCAACACCTCCCAGGATGCACATGTGACTCTGCACGAAATGTTTCACACTACTCTGTAATGCGGTTTGTCCCTTGGTGAGTGATTTGTGACTGTTTGTATAGTCTCTAGACACTTCTTTGCAGACAATGGCAATCATTGCCCTGGGGTAGATCTGACGGCGGATCTGCGTGGACCAGAACAACAGGAGGATACCAGAGAGTCTATGTGGGCCGCACAAAGTTGAAATGACATTTAACCGAGCAGCTCCTGGTCATGCAACATACCTATTGAAGAGGAGATGTGCTTCACGCATAGGTATGGGCCTCTTCGCACAGACGCAATGTGCGAGACCACCGGTCCACTATTGCCCATCCCACCCTAGACTGCAACAGAGAGGTGGAAAATAAAATGGACGGGAGTGCTGGTCTCTGTCCACAGCACACTTTACATGGGAGTGTAACCATTGAGACAGGTGATTGGACCCGGCTACTATGGCATGGGAACTCATCAGCCCCATGGATGCAGGGGGTGGTGGGTGTGTACTGTATAACCAAGCTTCTCCGCCACATTCCCAGCGATTCGTCAGTAGCGGATCTCTTATAAGCTTATTGAAAAAGCCAGAGTACTGTGTTTTGCATTTAGAATATAGAATTATTTCGTGTCACAGAGGAGAACATATTAGACATTACAGTTGGTTAGTGTTTACCCGAAACAATCAAAGGTGCATTTTTAAAATGATTAAGATGACAGGTGTATTCACCGGACCCCAAACAAAGTAATAAGACATAAAACACCCATCTAAGTCAAATATATATATTCATGGTAGATATCAGTGAGCTTTAAGGGAGAACATGCATACTTTACCTGTGAGACCCACTGTCAGGAAAAAAAAACAAAAAAACAACAAAACTTTCTCTAGGGACACATGTGAATGGGTTTCATGGAACCCTAGAGGTTGGGGATTTGAAGTTTGACCTAGGATATGCTGATGCATGTTGCCTCTTCTGGTTGGTTCAGCTCTAAAAACAACATTCATGTACGAAGAGCGTTGCTAAACATGACCTTTGTGAACTTTGTAAGCCTGAAGGATTGTGTTGTGTTTTAACTGATTGTGTTACTGGAGGATTTTGCTCTTGTGTTCCAATACCTTTGTAATTTGCCTTCAGACCTGTAGCTAGGCTTAAGGATATAATAGGTACAATTTTCTGATACGAATCGTTGTCCCACAAAAAGTTACACGCTATATTAGACTTTTTTTTTGCATCTTAAGAAAACCTAATTTTGGTTCAAATTCTAAGAATAGCATGTCTCCTTCCAACAGCAAAGACATTCCCAGAAGAGATGCCACCAGAGCGACAAGTCTCATATTTGAAAAATCTAAATAAATAAATACATACAATACAAAAAGGCGAGCAGAAGAAAGTACAAATTAATATATTTCATTTAATACTTGAAAATATCCAAAATAACAACAACAAATGCAGAGTAAATAATAATAAACATTCGGTGTGTTATTTCAGTTTGATTAATTTTCCAACTCTTTGTTTGTCATCCACAGGACTTTTTCCTCTGCATTTGTTAAAGCATTCCAAATCAGACAATCAGCTGTGAAACGGAGTTTTTTTTTTGAACAGTGTTTTTGTCATTGGCTTTATATTGTGTGTAGCTGTGCTAATAATGGCCTCTAAATCATTGTCATATACCAAAATTCCAGAGTTTGTAAAATGTTTGACTCATACTGTATGCAATTTGCATGTCCTGAATCATCCATATGAAACGTGTATTAATATGGCTTCAAGTAGGGCTTAATCATCCTGTCAATCGCCTCCTTTACATGAAGGCATTTCTTTGTGAAAAATAAGTACACTTTTCAAGCATACTTTTAAAAGGTACTTATACAGAAATAATATGCTTTAGACAGAAATAAGTATGCTTTAGAAGAAACATACGTTAGTGCAAGCTGAATGTAATGATGTAATAAAGATAGTGCTTAATTGCACGGTGCCCTAATTTTATGTTCAAGATATTAATAATACTGAAGTTGCAATTTTAAATTTAAGATATTGTCAGCTTTTTGAACAAGTTCCCATCTTTTTCAAGCGTGTTTTAACTCAGTCAATGCATCAAACATCAACAAGGACTATTAAAGCATAAGAAATTAAAATGTACTTAAAGGTAATAAACCTTTAATCTGAACAATTGAGTGACAAAGTGCACTTTTTTAAAAAAAAAAAAAAAAAAAAAGTGTGCTTTTAAGTGTGTTAGAAAATGCTCTCTCTTAAGTGACACTTAGGTGGGCCTTTTTTTATTTTATTAATCTTTTATTATATGCAAAGTTATGTTGAACAAAAATAACCATTTAAAACAGATTTAAGTACTCTCACAAATGCACATTTTACTGTAATTTTCCACTTAAGGAATTTATAACATAAATGAATTACATACAACATCTTTATAAATCATATGGCACATTTGCAGAAATAGACCTGTGTAGGTGACATCAATAATCAGCCAAACCTACTGTGACATGTGAGAAACACATCAGTCACAGTAGCTGCTCAATTAAATGCTGTCAGAGAATGTATCCTGATAGATCTCCTGGAAGGAAGTGTACTGACATACACATCTCGTCATAATCAGAGTAATAAAACTCTTAGGCTTGCTCTGTGTCTGGCCTGTAATGCTTTGCTTGAGAACGAGCCCTTGCTTGAATGGCTGCCATTGTCAGGCCTTTGATGGAGGCGCTGAGATCTGGAACCCATATGAAGCCGCGGTCTGTGTGAAACAGGAAACAGAATCCTAACCTCCTGACCCCTGACCTTGGTTTGATGAACCCTCTTACAACATGTGGCAGGGTGGTAGGGGTGTCACCATGTCCCATGATAGACCTCATCTGCCACAAAATCTCCTCCACAATTCCATACAAGGCCAACTTTAAAACCTGCAGCATTCATTTCAAAGGGACCTCTCTGAAAGAAAATAATCAGCCAATGCTTTCCAACACGCACCGTTGCTTTTATTAGATCAGAATGGAAGAGCGTGGCTACACCTGACACCTTTAACTGATTATAAATTGCCTCTGTATTACCTATGCAAATAGTTGTCTTAGTAATGTGGTTTTAGATATCCACGAACAGATGGTATTTAAGAGGAATGATAGGGTTCAAAAGGGTGCAAAAGTCTTTGTTGTCACATTTTTCTGACAATAAAATGTTGTTATAAATGCGGAAATGGGCTTGTTTTAAAGGATTTTAGCCTAACTAATTGAAATTTCAACTGATCTATTCTTCTTCTCACGTGATTTAACAATCCATTGTTTTTTAGAAGTGACATTTGCCTGCCATGGAAAACTGTTTACTTTTCTCAAATTTCAGTAAAATCGCATGTACCTTGTTTCTCATTGGCCTAGTGCTGACTGACATTAAGTGCTAAGTGTAACATTTGATCGCAAGTCTTGTAAAATGTCACTCCTTTGTTTATTATATAAGCAACATCTACACATGCTCGCTGTCTGCTAAGTGTGTTTCCAAAAACTCATAACAGTGTGGTTTTACAGTTACATGACATCAAGTGCCTCTGACATTATACCTTTTTTTGTTTTGAGGTCATTTTAAAATAAAAAAGATGTTTGTTTTTTCGATCTGTTTTGTGCCTATCAGGTTCATAATTTTGTGTTGCTTAAATGTTTTTTCCTATTTATATGAAAATATTCCGACAAATTCATATGACAAATGTTTAAAAATAACATACAGTACAGTTCCATATTGATAATATATATTATTATATATAATATATAGGACACAGAAATAAGATCCTGTGGTTTGTATCAACATAGCTTTGTTCTTGAATCCTTATAGATTTTGAATGGCTCCATTCTTGAATTGAACATGAGTAGAAAAAATAATATAAAGTAAACTAAAAACATCTATATATAAACACACACCACACACACCGCACACACATCCACACACACACACACACACACACACGCATATATATAGATATAGATATATATATAGTTATATATATATAAATACACACACAGAACACATATAATAAAATGAAACAAAACATAAAATAAAATGAAAAAACAAAACAAAAAAAGAACAAATTACTAAAACTTTTTTTTTTTTTTTTTTTTCATTATTTTTAGTTAATATTTACTGGTTTAAAATACTCCTTTAACCTCCACCCGAGACACTAGGGCTGATGTTAGGTTGTTTTTGTAAAAGCCCCACGTGTTGTTGGGTAGTATGTTGCCGTGTATGAAGTAGGGGTGATAAGAGTGAAATGCGAGTGATGCGTATCAGTTGTGGGGTCTCGTTCGACACCTTCAGCAACCAGTTTTGACACCTCCGCACCTCAGGGCTACGACATTTTCACAATAGGATGTGCTCTCTGTGGGCTTTGCCAGAGAGCCTGTGAACGTCATTGACGTCGCTTCAGTCCCAAGACATTGACATCCTCCATAAACCGGGGGCCCTATTTCTAAACATGCCCTCCCCTGACTGCGTCTGTCCCGATGCAGTTGCATTGTAAAAGCTGGCCTTCCTTTTGTGCATGCTGTCTAAGTGCATATGATGTAGCAGAGGGGTGTGAGAGGTGCGGGACACAATCACTCGTGCCGGGTCGTGTGCCGCGGGGAAGGCCATGACGGGTGGAGTCATGTTTCTCCCCCCTTCTAGTTGTCTGTCAGCCAGGAACGGAAAGAGCGTCCTGGACGGCAAATGAGCTCAAGGTCTAACTGTCCCCCGCAGATGCGGTGTCTGATCTCAGTGACTGAGCAGAGAGGAACTGTGGGATAGGCAGGGGCAATAGTGGCAAGCCCCCTCTCTTGCTGCATTAAAAGGATATGGAACCCCCCCCCCTCTCCATTCTGCACTATTTCTACAGTCACCATCGCTGGTAATAGTGTCAGAGACTCCTAGTGTATGCAAATAGCTAAAAGTAGAAGCTTCCTGACCATGACATTGGAGATTGCATGTCTGTTTTTAGCAAATCCTGAAATAGCAGAAGGAAAGGAAGGAATGTGGAAGTGTGTGTTATTTGTTCACTGAAAGCACTTTAGCACTGGATTAAGCAAAACCGTAAAAGTAGTCCTTGAAGGAGCGTTTGAACCTCTGGGATCTCCTAAACTGACTCTCTCAGCTTATCACACCTCTGCCAGCTGCTGCGTCACCTCTTTGGCACCCAGAGTTTGACCCACACCAGCAGCTTTCTAAAGAACCCATTTGCAATTTGTACAGTTAGGAGCTGGTTCCTGATAAACAACAAGGACCAGTTTCAAGCAGTTTGGGTGTATCGTGACATTAGGATTTGAGATCACGCGTGGTATTTATCTTTGCCTATTTGCCCTTTCTATTGAGTAATCCTCGTCAATGGATGTTTTTTTTATTGCTCTTTTTAAATGACAGTTTATGTGGGAGGACTATTTTTAGGACTCAAACTTAAATCTTTACCTCACAATGTTTTTAGTAATTCCTTCCTGAAATCAAAGACGTTACTAACTGAAATGAAAGGATTTTTCACAGAAAAATCATTTATTCATTCTCAAGTTGGTCAAAATCTGTATGAATTTCTTTTTCATTTTGATCATAGAAGATGTTATTTTAGAGAATGTTGCTGGTTCCCACTGACTTTCATAGTATGTGGGGGGAAAAATACTACGGAAGTCAGTAGTCATGTTTGGTTGCCCACATTCTTCAAAATATCTTCTCTTCTTCAAACGATACACTCACAGTGTCACTTAAATGACAGCTAAAAATTTTTTTTTATCAAAATGTTAAACACACATTTCACAAACAGTATTTTTTCATGTAAGACAAGGCCGAATCGTATCGCAACGTCATTGATGTTTCTGAGAACTGTTAAATGAATATAACACAACTGACCCATTAGGCAAAGGTCCTCTCCCTGACATGTGCGCAAACAGCAGACGTCAGATGTTTCAGATTTTTTTTTTTTTTACTTTTCATTTGCATCAGCTGATTATATTTTCATTAATACGCTGTTTTGAGAATTGCGTACTCTTGCTTTGAACAAACCAACCAATATTTTTAACGGGATCAATGGAATTTCGCTGTTTTAACATCTTCAACTTTATTATATATCGTTATTTCTTTTTTTTTATCATGCAGCTACACATTCCGAAAGATGACAACATGCTAGCTACGTGCTGCTTTAATAAAAAAAAATGGTGCAACCAAATTATGTACAGTCAGTTAAATAAACTAGTAATTACTAAAACCCTATAGACTTTGGAGCGGGGGAGCTGTTTGGGAACTACTAGAGCATGTCAAAGATAGGTTTGCAGCAGCAATGCTGTGGTCAATCAACAGCTACGTTCAAATTCTTTTAAAAACTACCTGTTCTTATCTTGTTGTATGTCAACTGTTTTGACGCACCCTTTGTTAAATAAGGATGTTGAAAAACTAAAGGTTAAAAATGTAGCTTTTACAAAAGAACAAGACTTTTCACTGTATACAGATATGGGTTATGTTCCAAAACAAGTTGGAAGAACTGTTATTTTGTTATCTGATTTCATGAGTGTAATGGCACTCGTCTCTCTCTCTCTCCTCTCTCCTCTCAACAGTCTCTCTCTCCTCTCTCTCTCTCCTCTCTCTCTCTCTCTCCATTAGGTTCTGTCTGGATCATGAGAAGTGGACATTTTGTGACATGAGGCAGAATGGAAAGTAGAAGTTTAAGATGCAGAACAAATCATTACATGTTAATGAAATATTACAAGTTTCCTACACATCAATTGTACTATATCAGATCTCAATATGCATTAAGAAATAAATTTACCCTAGTGAAAAAATAAATATACTGCGAAAATGTATTTTGAAATATATTTAATTCATGCTAAATATACTATAAATACATTTACATATTTATGTACTTTTTAAAATACCCTGCAAACTGGTATACTTCAGTTTATAGGTCTGCTAAACTGGAACAACTAATTTTGTACTTAATGCACTTTTTAATTGTGCGGAAGTAGTGGCTGAAGTACAAAGAAAGATATACTGAAGTATATTTCATTGTGCTAAAGTGGAACTACTGTATGGCAAGTTTACTTAAGGTGCATTTTATATATATATATATATAGATATATAATATATATATATATATATATATATATTGCATTTAAAGACCAATATTATTCAAAAATCATACCAATTAAAACACTTTAAAAACACATTTTTAGGCTTGATAATAAGAAAAGTGCATTGCGCACAAGTGATACACCAAATGAAGTTGAATTATTATTTTTATTTCAGTAAGTCTCTCGAGTGATATGTTTGTAAATGTGTTAATAGATTTGAACTAGAGTTAGTATGAAAATAAATGTATTTTAAATATATTACCACTCTAATATATAGAGTGGTCAGTTTTCCCTGTTCACTTTAATTTTTCAAGGGCCACATGTATCAGTGAAGATCCTATAGGGCCATATGTATATGGACAAAAGTGAAGCCGGTGCCTCACACAGTGGTTCTAAGGCCTGAGAGCGCAGGGCACTGCAGGTTGCCCCCTCGCAAGAGGTGCGTTTGCACTTGAACCATGTCCATTCACAGGAGGGAGGGGCTCTTCCTTTCATCTGTCTCTCTCTCTGTGGAGGCTGATCGGGCCCCGGTCCCCTGACCCCTCAGCTCTGTCCAATATGTCACCTAATCCTTTCTTTTCTCCTGCACAATTGCTTCCCCCATCTCAGGGTTTGACTTTTTTCTCTCTCCCTGGTGCCCCTTTTCCCTTCTTTCACTGCCCTCCTCCACTCGTTAAGTCCTCCCTCACTCTGTATTGCTCTCGTTCACCATCCTCCTTTCACACCACTCACCTCCTTTTCCACGGCTCTTCCTCCCTGGACCCACCCCTTCCTTTTCCCCTTCTGCAGATTGTAGGGCTGCAGTGAGTGGCTCTGCTGCCGGGGATTATGTGCTTAGAGGCTGCTGGCCGTACGATTGTGTGAAGGGTGGATAGAGGAATGCACCAGAGGTGGGCAGCAGGCGGACAGGGGATATGGCTTTGGGGTCATGCTTTTGGAACTGAGAATGGGGGGTAGTGGCTAAAATACGGAAAGATTTGAAAATGTAACCTTCTTAGAGATCAGGGGTGTTCAACCTTTAAAGACCTTGGGACCCCCACCCATACTCTCTGCCAAAACAGCTAGACTTTCTCAGGAACCCTTTAAAATAATAACATTTTGAATAATAATAATAACATGCTAAAGGGATAATGGAAATAGAAAATTCTGTCATTAATTACTCACCCTCAAGTTGTTCCAAACCCATAAGGCCTTTGTCATACTTCGGAATACAAATTAGATATTTTTGATCAAATCTGAGAGCTTTCTGACCCTGCGTAGACAACACGCAACTGACACATTCAAGGCCCAGAAAGGTAGTAAGGACATGGTTACAATAGTCCATGTGACAACAGTGGTTAATTGTTTCAATACATTGTTCAAAATACTTTTTATGTGCAAAAAAAAAAATAAAAAAAAATAATGACTTTATTGAACAATTTCCATTGTGCATTCACAAGAGTTCCATGACGCATGCATCAGAGAAGAGTATGAGAAGAGAAGAAATTATTAAGAGAAGTGTTATAGTCATGTACATGTTCAAAATCTGACATGGAAAGAAAAATTATTAAAGTCTCATTTTTGTTTTCTTGTTGCGTACAAAAAGTATTCTCGTAGCTTTATCTTTGAATTAAGGTTGAACCCACTGATGACACATGGACTATTTTTACACAGTCTGTCGTTCCCCACTACCCTTACTACCTGGGTCTTGAACTGGGTAGTTCTGTTGGCTGTCTATGGAGGGTCAGGGAAAGCTTTCGAGCGTTGTTGTTTCATCAAATGGGTTCTTAATTTATGTTCCCGAAGAATGAACAAAAGTCTACGGGTTTAGAACGACATGAGGTTGAGTAATTAATTTTTTTGGCTGAACCATCCCGTTTAAAACTATCATTAATACATGATCATAATGTCAAACATAGTAATTATATACACAGAATATGAATTGCTCATTGTGACGAGTGGGGCGGGCCCCGCCGAGAGTGCTGTGGGAATGGAGCGAGGCCTGGTGGAGTAATTTGAAAAAGAGCAACACGATGCATCCAACTGGCACTGGATTCTCGGAGACCCACGGAGGAGCTCCAGACAAACACTGCGGAAGGATAAGAGGAGGTAGTAACGACAGTGAGGACGAGAGAGGACCAGACCTGGGTTGTTACTTTGTGTTTTGTGTGTTCTTTGTGCATGACAGTCTTCCCGCCAGGGGCTGTCGCGCTACTTTGTGTTTATTTTATTATTAAAGTTTTTTGTTAATGATCGTCGGTTCCCGCCTCCTTCTTCCTGGAACAGACCTACGAACTATGTTACCACTCATCATTTTACACCCTAAAATGATTTGAAAAACGTAACGTTTTTTTTATAGGGCAGGGGTTTTCCATTTTTTCCCCATTTTTTACAGACCTTGCAACCATCCTCTTGATACTCTCTGCCAACCCAGAGATCCACTGTAGCATAAAAAGTTAGATTTTCTCTTAGGGAACTTTTTGGAATAACTTTCATCTATACTGTAATAATATTTAAAAAATCAAAAAAAACTGTATTATATAAAAAATTTAATCTCAAAGATAAAGATAATTAAACCTTAAGTATAATTCAGGGTTGCTGTGGATGGAAGATTTCTGCAAACTCCCTGAAGTATTTTGAAGGTTAAAAAATGAGTAAGGTTATGCCTAAGCCTGCACAAATTCCCGCAGAATACAATCACTTGTCATTCACACACCACAGTCAGGAATAGTTATGCCTTTCTATAAAGCCTTCGCGTCTCAAATAGAGAGCAGTGCTTACAATTTTCACTCACACTTTTTACCATATTTAAACCCGCTCTACGGATTATTTGGAGAGAGAAAGTACAGCGTTTACGGTTGAGAATAATTTAAATTTTAATGTTTTTGAGATAAGTCTCTTATGGCCACCAAAGGTGCATTCATGTTAAAAAATAAATAAATCAATAATAAATAAATAAAAAATGTCAAAAATCATTGAATGATTGATGAATAATCAATGGGAACTGAAAGCAACTTCTAAATTGTAGCATATTTGTTTCAAAATATTGCAATTTTTACTTTATTTTGCAACTATTGCAAACTTGCTATATTGGTACTGCCAATGTAACACCTTCAGAATATCAGCTTCTATGGAAACCTCATGCTACAAACTGTCTCAAAATTGTGTTGACTTGCCACTTTTACATTCCTTACAGGCCAAAAGGTGAACCTAACAATCTAAATGGTCCTTAGTCACCTCCAATGTGAGAGGTTATAATATCTGCCTGTAGTGTTGCAATTCCTGCAAGCTGAAATGAATGACTTGAGCTCAAGGCTTTTTTAGACCACAGGGTGTTCGTTTACTAATCACTGGTTACATGACTACATTATGGAGTACCTGAGTGTCCTCAGCGCTTCATGTTTTTAAACATGTCTGGTGTGTGTGTGAAAATGTGGTCAACCCGTGACCTCAAACCATTCACTCGAACCCTTGCCAAAATGCTGACTTAGTGTCTGTGATTTTGGTTACTCTACATAGAGGAATAGTTCAAATATGGCATTTCGGGTCATATTACCCTCCTTGTGCGGTTCTATTACAAGGTTTTTAAGAACAGATGACATTTTAAAGCAATTGGAATAAACACAAAAGTTTCATGTGACTACGTTTACACTTGTTAGTGAAAACCACAGCTGAGTGTTATTTAATTAAAACCTCTCTTGTAAAATTACAGGTACAAATACAGTAAAAAATTACAGTACGAAAGTAAAAAGCTAACAAACACAGTTTTTAAAGTGCTAAAAGGATCAGAAGCAGGTCAGCTGTGTTTTATGAGCAGGATGTTATTAGTCTGAAGTGTGCAAATGGTGACAAATGTCCCATCCTCATCCCACCAGCAGCATATCAGCTGACAGAAACAAAGTATCATGCCATTTTCTGCTAATGTATTTGGGTGCAGATTTGATGTGCTCCTGGACTGTCTCGGCATGATCGATGGAAAAACTTTTTATACTCCCTGATTAATTTTGTTCCTTTCAGGCAAAACAAATAAGCGTTTTTTTTTTCCCCCTCAGGGCGACTGCTCTGCAGATGTTCTTGGGTGACTTGCATGCCGTCCCGACCTAGGCTTTCTGGGCCAGCGCCAGCCCTGTTTTCACTGGGTGGCATGATCTTCTTTTCCCTCTCTCATCTCTTTATGGGGCTTTTTCTCATGTATATCTCTAATCTTTCAGCCCCTTAATGAGGATTGGATGAGCCCATTGCTGTTTTTTGGGGTCTTGGGGCCCGCTGTCCGCATAGACCTCTCAATGAAAGTCTCCTAGCAGCAGTCCCCAATCGGAGGTTCTTCCCCGGTAGCTGTCCACCCCTGAAAGTGACTTACTTCAGGCCTAGTGGTTGCCTTTCTCGCTCACGGTCCTTTGTCTGCCTCTCCAGGGTCTCTTTTTCGCGAGCTCTGTCCACCACTGGCCGTTAATGTCCGTGAATGCTGGGGCTTAGGGAGGCCTCCTGCCATGGACCGCATCCGTTCTTGACCCCACTATCCTTTTCGCACGGAACGCACAGCACACACATCGCCTTACTCCATATCAAAAGGAAAACATACTTTTCCGTTTCGGCTGATGATCTATTGAGGGTGCCACAAGCCTGTATTCTTCAAAAGCTTCTTTGCAGCAGGTACCAACTTTAAAGTAAGGCTATTATTGTGTGACTGAGGCTCCACATTTGCAACATTTTCTTCCACGATGCCACTCATAGTGCAAATGACCATCGTTTTGATCTGTCACCTCAGTCCTCACACATTCGCTCTGAAGGCTGTTCTCTACGGGCAGCTGCTGTTCTTTGCGTCTGTTCCGTAATTCCTCCCATTTCCACGAACTCTTTTAACGCTTCTGAGTTCCCCCTCTGCTCTCTTGAATGGTGCCCAGTTGCAGAAGCACAGAGAAAGAACATTACAAAACCCCTATGATTTTACCGCACCTGTTTCATTTTTTTTTTTATTTTTTTTTTTTTTTTGTGATTAGCACAGTAACCCTCAGTGATATCACCCAACAGTGTGAAAAATTTGTATTAAAAACTGCTCTTTATATTTGGAATGTAAGTCATGATTATGAGTATACCATAATCATATATATTTGTTTTATTATAATCAACCAAACGCCATAAAATAGAGTCCTTCATCTACCTGACAAGATTGTACGAGGCTTTTTTTTTTTTTTTTGTTTTTAGCAGATCTCTGAGCCTAGCACTTATATTATTGCTGAGGAGGTTTTTGTAATATTTATTTCAATTAATTCATAATTTATTAATTAATATTTTTTTTTTTTTTCAAGTATGTCATGTACAACTATCCTGATAACATCCTGGGGAATATACAGGATGTATGACTTGGGACCAAGAATGGTGGTGTTGTGAAACAAACCAAACTAACTAAACTAAAACTAACTAACTAACTAAAATATGAATGAAAATGAATGAATGAATGAAAGGATATGAATGACTGCCATGAAAGCAAAGAGAAGAAAGAAAGATAAGGGAACGAAAGACTAATACAGTAGGTGCTGTCAACTGAATTAATTGCATCCAAAACTAAAAGTTTTTAGTCGTACGGAATTTAATAGTGTGTTGAGATACTGGTGTCTATTTATTATGTAGCCTATTATAGTAAATATAAACAATGCGCGGTATATATTTAAGAAAACTAGGTTAGGTTTATATATTAATCTATTTTATATATAATATAAATTACAAAGTTTAATTAAATTTAAAAATTTATGCATTTAGCGATAATCGCTTTTATCCAACGCGATTTACAGTGCATTCAGGCTATCCCTTTTTACCTATCATGTTTGCCCAGGTGAATCGAAACCCCAACCTTGCGCTTCGTGCTAACGCTAACGTGCAAACTCTACCACTTGAGCTACAGGAGCACTAAAATAATAAGATGTAATCGACTTATATAAAATATAAGCATCATGAATAATAATCTATATAAATGTCACAATAGTTTCAACAAATTCATATACTGTAATGGTGTGTATGGATGCTATAATCATACGGATTATCGCCAAAAATATGCACAGTGCACTATACATACATAATGTTAACCAAAAATGTTTATTTTGGATCGTGATCAATATCGTGTACTAAATCAGCTCCTAAAATACCAGACAAACACATTAAAACAAACAGGAAATAAATCATAGAGAGGACCTCTGCAAAACCTTAGTGGACTGCATGTCCAAAGTCAATAAGGTAAAATATTACATATTTCTAACTTTTTATGACAAGACATGGATAGTTCAGCGCTGAATGTGGTGTACCTATCGAAACTTGGTGATATTATTGAATTAATAATTACTGAAATATGTTTTACTGATAATAATTTCTAAAACCTTTCTTTAAATAAGGATTAAGAATGGGAACAACTCGCATGCACCCCACCTACCTTTTCCTTCACACACAGTCTGGTCCTATTATGAAATACAAAATGTTAATAAAAAACTACAAAGCTTGATCGTGATATAATTTACACAGGAGGATTTACCGTTCTGACGCAACGTTGTCATTAACACCAGTGGCCACTAAGCACATGCAGAAAACATCTCACCTTATGTGAGTGTTGATACTCATCATGACGGAGTGGGCCACGTCTCTTTCCTGCAATCTTCACACGCATTATGATACCTATTCCTCAGGGCATCATACTAGCATTAGATGAATATAAAATATCCCCGCATTATCAATTGTTGTCATGATTAACCTGAAACCTCTCTCGACTCCACCAATCCTCCCTGGGGCCTGTGTAATTGGGATAAGAAGCGACTGGGCAACTAAAGCTCTGCAGACACAGGCGCCTCTTGTGAAAAAAACAGCCCATCACCCCCTTTTTCAATGTGATAGCCACAAATGCCCTGGAATGCATACACTAGTCACACTAGTGTGCCATCCGCTCCACCTCCAGCTGTCACCCACGTAGCCCTCCAGCCACAGCACTCTGATCAACCGAGCCCGCGGGCCCCTGCCTCATCTCCGAGCCGCAACCCGAGATGCGCTGGATTCCACTTCGATAAACCCTCTGTACTCTGTATCTGTCTTGTGGCAGTTACATTGCACAATGGGTTGCCGAAGAGAGCTCCTCCGCCCTCTCCTTCCTCTTCTCTCGCTGGGTAAAAAAAAAAACAAAAAGATTATGAGTGGACAGTGTGCGGAAATCGCCCCTGATTTACCCGCAACGCTGCAGAAAAAGGTCCTTTTGATCAGCTGCAGCAACAATAGATGTAGCCATCCTATTTCACCTGTCGTGGAACTGGAGGCATAAGGACTACGCCACAAAAAGTTGGTGCATTCAAGATTAGAAAGACAGTGGAATGATACCCATCAGCCGTTGTTGCTGGTTTCAGGCGCCCATGCAATTATTTATCAAAGAAGCTGTGGATTTGTGAGGGATTTGCATTGTAACTAGGCTTCTCCAAAGTGCAAGCATGTGCATGAGCTCACTCAGCTAGTTGGTTTACGGATGGTGTTTTTTATACTGCAATTGCTATTTGTGAGGAGTAGCTTGGCTCGGTACTTTCAAAACCACCATGACTTCCCTTATTGCAGGCTGACACCTCATGGTGGCTGGTTTGTCAATAAATGGTAGAGCTAACTGCAAGAAAGCTACTCGCTGGCTCAAAGTCTCTGGCCTTACTGGAAAGTGGCTGGAAGTGTTGACACAAGACCAAACTGTTTCCTACTTTAAATGAAACTACTCGTAAAGAAAGAGTTATGCCTAACAAACGACTCACAGATCACCAAATAGCAGGCCCTCCTAAGGACAAAAAAAGTTGCATTCTCAAGGCCTCTCAGTCCTCCTTTGTCATTATCTTCTTACACTTAGTGAATTTTACTATGCAACAACAGCATAGAAAAGTTAACATGTTAATGTCTGATATGGGCTCACTTCCAAACTAGCTATCCGTTTGTGAAACAAAGAAGGAAAGTTATTTGGGTCGTAGGCAGTGGTCGTGGCAGAGCCACTGGGTTTCTGTGTGGCCTGCTATTCGCGCTTTTATGCAACATCCACATTCCTCCATGTTCTTTTATTATGAGCAAACTCTTTTATCTGTACTGAGTGTGCTTGGGGCTCCATTCTTTCTCATATCCCCCCTCGTTGCTGCCTTTTGCTCTCTAAACTGATTCTTTAAAAAGGATATCTGCAGTGTGCCAGCTTCATTCAGGATACATTTCAGTATCATTTCAAAGTTAATGTGTTTGTTAGGCCTAAATTGACTTGGACACACAAATAGAAGGCAAGAAAGGTGTTTCTGCAGCTGCTATATCTCAGACCATGTGGGACAGTCCTGAGTGAGTAGCCAGGCATCCACCTCTAGGACCCCAGGTGTCAGTTCACTCTGACCACTCTAGATATAGATGGTGGTCTGCCTTTTGAACCTGAGAGCAATGCCTTCAAGTCATGTTCTCTGAAAGGACCGTATTTACGATATGAACTGCATGCATGTCGTAATTTACCTGGTGGCAACTCGAGACTGTACGGTTGTGAACAATAGTGATCTAACATGCAGAATATTATTACTCATATTAGGCTTTGTTTATGAGGTGGACAGGCTTTCATAATAATCATAAAAAAAAAACTAAATTTCCCATAATTCTCTCTTGCAGCTCAACAACTGATAACATACACAGATAAACCATCAATTACACTCTAATGACCATCTTTTTGCTCTTCATTTGTTGCACTATTTGTTAAAAGCTGTTTGTCAGGACAGTGAAAAAGAAGGAGAAAGAAATATGAAATATTATGATTTGTTATGATTATATCATCTATTCACATTCTATTAAAAAGGTTATATGACTTCAGAAGCAGACTGATTTTTATGCTTGTTTTGAGAAGAGAGAGGAGAGAGCAGGAGAGAGAGGAGGAGGAGCGAGAGAGAGAGAGAGAGAGAGAGAGAGAGAGCAAAAGAGAGACTCCTCTCTTGACTGATGAATATCCCTCTTTCAACGAATCAGCAGGGGCTGGGTAACAGGAAGGGGTTATCAATAGGGTAAGGGGGTGTAAACACACCTACAAAACACTGCCAGGAAAGAGAGTATATGAATGGGTAAACGTACATGACTCGTTTGATTTGATTAAAATGATGAAAACTGCTCTGTGTGGTAAAATAAAGTAATTACTCATGAGACGGCCAACATTTCAGGACAGAAACCACAGACATGCCAAGATCAATTACACCATCTTTCCAAAGTTGTGCACGCCACCATCCACTTATTTCTTTATTTTATTAATTCGCGTTAGCTTTTGGTTCTACGTACTATGCACGCTGAAACTCTTAACCCTTTTCTGCATCCTTCAACGGAATTCCCGGATTCTCCCAAACGATCAGTTCAGGAAAAAATTTAAAAGGTTCCAAATGGGTTGATCTAAGGTGTACGAGCCCTGCTTAGAGGAGACACACACACAAAAACTATTTTATGATTTTGTGTTTCCACCACTGGCCCTGTGGCCTCTAGGAGCATCGGGAAGCAGGAGAAATGAGAGAAAATGATTTCACACCTGATGCTCCTGATGACAGATACAGACTTTAGTTGAAGTATACTTGTTGTCATTGACCAGAATGGTGCAGAGGTTCGAGGTTGTTTAGGACAGATGTTGAGTAAAAATAAATATTCAGAAATTACATCCGCTGTTTGCCTTGTGAGATGTGCATGCTCCTATTTTTAAAAGGAACAAACACATTAGTATAATAATACAGGACATGTAGATGCATACACTTTCTGAGGTTTTTTGTCATGGTAGCCATCTGGTTTGCAGGCCTAGTGTGAGAGCCTATAAAAAGTCCCGTGCATGCCTGCATAGTGTCGATGACACACTCATTTTATGACCTCTGCACTCCAATGCTGACATTATCGCCCCAGACAAAAGTCCTTCAGAAAAGTCATATTTTCCCACATGCAAAATGGAAATGGAAAACTTCCTCTACAATGCTGCAAGGCTGTGCTGGGCAGTCATGAAAGGCCTGTCTGGTGGAGGGTGGAGTGGTGGGAGAAGCAGAGGTTTAGGCGACCCCCTCTATTCCCCGAGCTTACGCGGGTCGGTCACCGGTGTTGTCTTTGCCCTTAGGACCCTGCAAAGCAGCGACTACCTCATGTCTTCTCTGTTCCTGGAAGACTCTTCGTGATGCTTTTGAAGCCAGCCCCTTTTTAGCCCGCAGACATAAGACCCCACTTTAGCAAATCTTCAGAAAGGAGACCAACCAGTTGATGGGGTGGAATAGTCAGAGCAGACAGCCATCTTGGACAAGAAGCCAATCTGAGTCTAATTGCCAAAAGGACCCGGCTCCTGCGGAGGCTGCCGTAAAGGTCTCTTAAACAGTCGGCAGGAAGTCAAAGCAATCCTCCTTCGAACCCTAACCCTAATCAAACAATTACTGATCCACGGGAATCAACTGAATCTATCAATAATTTCAACACAGTCGCCCACACATAACCCATAGCCTAGACACTCCTAAAATAGCACCACAATTGGAACCCTGCGTGCGTCGGTAACGTTTGTCCTTCATCCAGGATCAATGGCTAAACTGACATGGGACTTTATTTATTATGTCAGGGAGTGCAAGTTTATTCACCTTAATACACATGCTGTCAGTACAAAATCCTGAGCAGGAATTGATCACCACTGCAAACTTGGATTTGTCATCTACCTGAAACTCAGAAGTGAGTGGAGCAGGAATTGTATACGGTCATAGGGCGTCGGAACGGGGGAGGAGCCGAAATAGAGGGATGGTCAGTGAGCTAGAAGGGGGTGTCTCTTATAATAGTACAGGTGGTGTTGCCCGGCTCTTACAGTACTCACATACCAATCTGGAACTTAGTTACTCTTCCCCACCCCATCATTACTTACAACATCATACCCCATACATCGATCATGTATGAATCAGAAATAGGCGTGGAGGAAATGCAAAATATACAAAATGGTATCGTCAGTGCCTCGTGTGACCATTCATTACTCCTCACCTAGAAACCCAACACGATTGGTGTTTTAGAGCCGAGGACGACAATGAAACTTCATACAAGATTTCACACGGCTTATTAGCAAACCACGATTATCCTTTTGCCAAGCCTTCACCTCTATGCTAAATGAATGACTTACAATGGTGGCTTTGTCAAAGGGCACAGACTACTTTTAGTAAAAGATCTTTTAGCTTTTTAAGATGCAAAGGTAAGGGACCACTTGTCCACCTAGACGATCTAATAGCTTGGTTGTCGGGTAATTAATGTGATCAGTCAACAGGCTTTATGAAAAGTGACCCGAAGCTTTTGCATGTTAGTCTACATTTACCATACTAAACTACAGCGATAATTGGGTGGTGTGGGATGATTGCAATGCAAAAAAGCAGTGCTTTGTCAAAGATGCTATACAATACAGAATAAGATGGACGCCTATGTTAACCACAAGGCCTATTCTGCATAACAAACGTAACATCCATTTACTCAGTTACATCCAGTAGCAGCTCATAGCTAGTCCAGTGATGCAACCAAAAAGGTACTTCCCAGATCTCCTACAGGGCCAAAACCTAAACAGAGCACACAGCAGAAATGTGACAGAAAAATGGTTCTTAGTGAAGGCCTCTTTCAAATCTTGACATGGAAGGACGTTTTGGGAAAAGGGGCGTTATATATAGGGGGTCTGGGGCATTACCTCAGGCTCCTTTGGAGTTAAAGTGTCCTCAGATTCAAGGTGGTCAAATCATTGGCGTTCTCAAAAAGTGAAAGGTCTAGAGTTGCGGGTGAAAATACCAGCATCCCTTTCATTGCTTCTCTGGTGGCTACAGAGAGGCCTCTGTTAAATAGCCCATAAGCCTGTAAAATGGCAGATGGGGTCTGTCAGGAAAGTCAAAGACCACAACAGTAAAAATGAACCTGTTGACACCTGTTTGGATAAGCAGAGCCAATGAATCCTGGCGTGTTGTCTACAGCTCACAAAGTCACTTCCAGTTGGAGCAGCATTAAATAAACAAGTGGGGTTTTCTTCTCAACACTCCTCAAAGTGCACCACAATAATCACATCAGATATTTCCTCTCAAAAAAAAAAAAAAGCAACTCCAGTATTGAATATTTCCTATTTTTTTGTGTGTGTGTGTGTGTGTGTGTGTGTGTGTGTGTGTGGTGTGTGTGTGGTGTGTGTGTGTGTGTGTGTGGTATGTGTGTGTGTGTGTAGGCAGTTTAGGGCTAAAATTATGTTATGTCGTAACCAACTCAGCCTTGGTTGCTTTAAACACTTGAGTCCTGAGAGACAAATGGATGATTTAAAACTGTCAGATTCAAATAGGTTGTAATGGCAAGAATGGGGCTACAGCTTAATATACTATAACATCCTTTGGTCATTCGTACATTTCCTGTTTGGCGACAGCTAACAGCTATATGAGACTGTCGGAAAGCTTTTGAGCCAAAAAAGGTATGTTACAGTTTAATCCAACCCTGCATTCCACAATAAGGAATTCCTGAGTCCCTTCATTAGCTAATACTATTGTGAATTGCCTTCATTGTCTCCTTTTACCCCCACCTCCTCTGAAGAGACCGTGCTGTGAGTTTCCACCACTCTTTAGTCCAGACCCAATTCACGTCACCCCAACCTGCCCGTCTATTCCAAAGCTTTGATCTATAGAGGATTTGAAGAAAAAAACGGACCTCAAGAATTGGCTTATTGCAATTAAAGTGAGCTAAAGTTCAACTAAGAATGTCTGAAATTCCAATATTGTCACTATATAAATGTTTTAAACTTGTAGCTTCCTTTCGTATCTTCCCAGATGGTGAGCAGATAATAGATCTTTGTTTGTTGTGGATTCAACGAAGGTATGCAAAACTGTTAAGACATTGTGACACAAGGTTTGCACTTCAGTGGGATCTTGAAAATCGAGATGAACAGATGATAAACAGTGCAATATTGTGAAGCTATGAGCTTGGGCCATATAATACCAGAGGACCTGAACTTTAAGGATAACTGAGACCTGGATTTCCTGACCATCTATAGATAAACAAACAACAACCAAACCGGAAACAGATTGAGAAAATCTGGGGACTGACTCCCTAAACAGGTCTGACCAATCACAGGTTGACACTGAGACTGTATCTACTTTACAGGTTACATAAAATCCTGTCTTATAAAATGCCTTCATCTGTGTTGACGGCAGCCTAGGTGTGTTCCTTGTTACCTATGATATCCCATAATCCTGTATGTGTGGAGATTGGTGGAAAGCATAAAAATGGCATTTGAAGGAGCGGTTTAAAGAAGCCTTGGAACCCTGTCTCAAACTAGTTACTTACACAAACTGCTATGAAGTCACTGACTGACTGCCTAACAAGGCTGCGAGGCAAATGCTTTTCGCTAAAGACGCAGCCTGGGAAAGTTCACCCTTAAATCAGTCAATGTTGAACTAGATCCCTGTTTACTAAATAGAACAAAAAGCACCAAATTCACAAATCCAAATTTCAGTCATCGGGCACTATCCTCACAAAATTAGCATTACCTGAGAGACTTTTTACAGTGCTGAAAACAGAGATTTGCATAATAGGATTCAGATGCATTAGTGGTTTAATTAAGTTTGTGACCACGTTGCTTTGTCAAGGATCAGGGAATGCAGGAGGAAACTCTCCAGGCTGCCCAAGCTGTTTGATAAAAAAATAATAAATTATAATTATACAGAAGAGTTAAGAGAATGCTAGATATAAGATGTTGGATACAACAATAGCAATCAGTGATACTGACACATAGATTCAGTTCTCAGAGCAGAAATGAAACATGATAGACAAACTCAGAGAGGTACTGAAAGATGTTTTCCTCTGTTGCAAGATGACTTATTGGATCTTCCTTTGAGGGTTTAATGCAGAAGGAATTGTTTGTATACATTGTAGACAAAAGGGTTGCAGAGAGAAAAAGAGAGACAGAGAAGAGGAAGGAAACTTTACCATGTGTTGAGGAGACGAGCTGCAAAACTTTTGAATGGATAGGCAATGACACTAAGTTAAATAAATGCCACTCACATTTGTGCAGCACAATCAAAGCCTTCTCTCACCACCACTGCATGTGTGTGTGTGTGTGTGTGTGTGTGTGTGTGTGTGTGTGTGTGTGTGTGTGTGTGTGTGTGTGTGTGTGTGTGGTGTGTGTGATTTGGACCAGGCCTGATCCAGCACAACCGCTAAGCGGCCATGTGGAAAGCAGGGGGCACCCCAAGGGTTATGCAGTTAAAAAAGGGACAGCTGCGGCCCTGAGGCTTGTGTTGACACCATACACAGTGTGTAAAGTCTACCTCCTACACCATACAGTCTCATCACATGTGAGAGGACACTCAAACCGCTTTCCAGTTTGCATTGTAATCCTACACACTTCACGGGTGTAGGTAAAGTAAGACAAAACGTCTTAAAACCACAGTGCACCTTGTTGTGGCTTGCTCAGTTAGAGTTAAAAAGACAGTTAATATTCAGTAATATTTCCAGTTTAAACTGCCCTGACACTATCATATGAGAACAAAAATTGAATTGAGCTAGATAATGACAAAATAACTTTACAAAACAGACACTGATATAGACATTAAAGGGGTCATATGATGCTGCTAAAAAGAACATTATTTTGTGTATTTGGTGTAACGAAATGTGTTTATGTGGTTTACGGGTTAAAAAAAAACATTATACATTAAATTATACCTTACATGTGTCAATTTTCACAAGGCTCATCTCTCTGAAAAGCGAGGTGTGCTGTGTTTGTTGGAATGCCTCAAGCGTGTGACGGAAATGTTACGCCTCTTAACATATTGTGAAGCCTTGTCCGTCCGGAGCGACGAGACAAAAACATAAAACCCATTATAAACGTGATATAAACATGATTTCTAGTTGTGTTATCTTTTGGAAGGCAAAAACAAAGTAGTTTAGCTTTCTCAACAAAACACACATCACACAACCCACGGCCTTGAGTGAGCAGAGGCCGGAGGCCTAGAGTGAGCCGCAGTCTAGAGTGAGACGTGGACGGCTTTGAATGAGCAGAGAGGCAGGTGGCTTGAGAATGGTGCGGCAGGCGGACTCTGTGCGGCATTATGCAGATCTTCCCACATACTGATGTAGATATGTGGGGGCATGTTAGAACGAGCCGTTTCAGGGGGACGTGGACGAGTGTTAACTTTTATTAAGAATATCTCTTTGGATTTGAGACTTTAGTCTTTGCAACTTCACAAGATCTTCTTTATTCACTAAGAGCTTGTAACACTCCAAAGAGAAATGAAAATTTGAAATCGCATCATATGACCCCTTAAATCAAGATAGATGCCATACTGAAAGCGGATGAAAATGAGGCTGTAAGGGATAGACTGACAGTCTTTACAGTGACTCGAACTGTATAAAGGTGTTAGATCATCCAATTTTCATACTCAAGTTTTTCTTGAAGTTTTTGTTTACTGATTTGTTTTCTCTCAAAAAGGTGTTTCATTAGCTGAATAATCTGTATGATGTTAAACAACAGTTCAATCAATTGAACACACTGTTCTTCTATCCCTCATAGCCTTGTTTTCATTCCTGTCAAAATTTAAATATGCCACTACCCTGACGATGGTCAAGCTGAATTAAATCAACAGTAAACTGAATTGACCTAAATAATGAAACGATTACCTCCTGTAGAGCTGATTATTGCTATTGTTTCATAATTTATGAATTTTGCAACACTGACAGTTACTGAACTGAAATAAAATAGCATTCCTCTAAATTGTACTGAATAATGACACTATTATCTTCTGTAGAGTTGAAATTTAATTTGTTTCATCGCTGATTAATTTTACAACATTAACAGTTATTTTTCTGTTTATTTATGTGGAGCTGAATGCACTATATAAATAAATGTGACTTGTTACATAATGTTTGCATTTGTACAGCCATTAGCATTTTACTAAAATTATCTAATGCTAAATTAAGTGACTCCAGTTTTATATGCCAAGCATTCATAAGCCAACTTCTGAAAAGTAAAACACATTGGGCTCTGCAGCATGGCAATAGTAAAAGTTTCAGGTGAGACTTCCTGTTTGTCAGAACAATGGACTGCAGCTAGGAGTTTTTAGTGACTGTTTTGAAACTCCATTGAGTTGCAGGAGCAATACACTTAATATCTTTTAAAACCCATTTTTCATTCCTACATTTAAAAGCTGTTGTGTGCAATGCTGAAATTCACCTAGGATGAACAGTTTTTGAGACATAGCCCTAGTATGCTCACATTAGCACTCTTTCGCTTTAGATTTATGGTTTGCTCTTTACTTTTACTCATTCCTCCCCAACTCATTTGACTTCACTAACAAACTTTCCCATCTCCACTAACTTCTCTTGTGGTCTTAACCTCTTTTTGCTTCGACATTGATTTATAATCTCAATGACATGAAGAGCTAAGCTAAACTAAAGCCTATAATAGTGAGTGGTCTCAGCACTGTTAGTGGCTGACCTCCATGCCTGACCCCTCTGCCCCAGGTCTCTGATGCTAAAAGTTACTCTTATCACCTCCTCTCACACATTCTGACAGAGGCCTTTGAGATCCTCATCTTCATCTCAATATATAACTGAAAGATGAGTTCTTAATTAAATGTCCTCAAATATATAGTTATATCTCATACCTAATAAATAGCCTGGATAGCTTTTGGGGCTCAAACTGCCTCAAACCTTTCTAAGGCACAATAAGTGTGTTTTTATACTTTAGGCTTGGTCTTATGTATTGACAAACAGTCATTTAATCTAATTAAATATGGTTATTTCATCCAATATTTGAGCTTATATATAATTCCTGTGCATTATTGTTAGCTTAACCACAATTGTTAACAAGCTAACACAGTCTAGCAAGGATTGACACACATCATGCAAACAGACAGACAGACAGACAGACAGACAGATAGATAGATAGATAGATAGATAGATAGATAGATAGATAGATAGATAGATAGATAGATAGATAGATAGATAGATAGATAGATAGATAGATAGATAGATAGATAGATAGATAGATAGATAGAGCTAATCTGCTAATCTACTCTCTCATACGATACTGAAAGTAGAAAGCATCAGGTATGTTTTACATGAAGAATATAGTTTAAGCATTAACAAGATCCATGTGTTGAAATAAAGAGGCTATGTGAGTTCAAAGCCCGAACTAGTTTTATCTGCCCTGAATCTGTAATACAGACGAGAAGCTGTAGGGAATTTGGACCAAGATGAGTACGGCCTGTTTACAGAAAGACTACTTTGTTAATGTTATGTTAAACTGTTTTATGAAATGGCCTTTTTACTTAAGAGCTTGACTGAATGTTGTAGTTCTGTTTTAAAGCTTGACTAAATCCAGATTTATTTGCATTGACAAATGGCCATTGATTGTTTTAAAGAGAGAACTCACACACATCGGCAACAACAAAGGTAGGGCTACGTGTGGATACAGGATTGTACCAAGGGTTCAGACAAATCCTCGCGTTTGCTTAAAGAGTCTCTGTGTGGTGGTGTTAATTGTAATAAGTATGTGTAAGGAAAGAGTGTGTAAATGAATGCAGAGAGGCTGCCTGCTTTTTAAATACCTGAATACTCCAGCCCTTCACAATTGTAAAACAGCAAGGATGCTTCAGCCTCCATTGTCTCAATTACACGCTCAACAATTAGCCAGTGCTTGTGGGCTTGGTGCTCTGTTTACGAAAATGAGTAAACATCCATGCATACGCAAATACCATGAGATTCTCCTATCAGTGCTCCAGATGGTCTACCTCCCATTCACCCCTTCCTCAGCCTGACACCATTCCCCAATCCGCACAACACCACCCGTTCCACCATCTTAACCCTAATGAGGCAGCTCTGTCTGGATTCAAAAGGAGACCCGTCCGGGTCATATCAAGGAGCAAATTTAAATGAACTGTTTGTGTTTCAATAGGTTGCCAACGGAATGCGAGCTTCTACATTATGAGCCCCCGCAGGGTGGTCTTCTTGCTCCTTGAGATTCACTTTAGTGGTCCTGCCGGGGCGCCATGACAATGGGGGTTGGATGGGTGTAGAAGTTGGAAGTTTAGGGTGAACTTTAAAGCTATTGTGCTGGCTGTTTCCTCTTCCATTTCATAAGGTAACATTGTCCAAAATATGGGGTCCTCTTTTTGAGAACAGGTAATACCTGGTCTGCATTTTCTATTGGAATTGGAATGGAAATATTGGAATCTTCAAAATTTTAGTTTAACAAGGGCATCAATGAAATTTTAAATTGCTAATTGCCACACAGACTCTGGGAAAGCTATAGGAGGTGATCACCTTAGTGGTTACCTTTGTTACAACTGAAGACACATCTATATATGAGGTTTCTCTTCAAACTGAATGTACAGTCTGTGGACTTTTAGAAACAGTTTACACACTGGTTTATTTACAGTCCAATATTGTCTAATAGCAATGGTAAACATTGTGCATAAATCATTTCCCAAACAGTGTCTTTCCCGTCAAATCTCAAATTGTGTACTGCATTGCATTTTTGTGGTAGAAATGCCAATTGATTCCTTTTTCTTGAAATGGCTAATTTCATAGTTAGCTACATTCTGAAAAAAATCTTGGTAACTTGGTAATAACAGTAAATTATGCATAATTACATATATCTAACTCTAATTATAACAGTAACCCTATAAGAACATTGTTGGTTAATTATACGCATTCATTAATATTACTTAGTACTTAGATATATAATTACACTGTTAAAATGATGCCTTAAAATAAAGTGTAAACAAATCTTAATACATAATTTTGCCTAAAGTTGCAGGAAATAACTGTTTGTGAACATTTTTAATTAATTGGCTGAGAAGTATGTTGAGTCATCTTTTTAGTTGAGACTAATTTGAATATTTCTTAGCCTAATGCAAAGCTTGCTAATATAATAATCTCCAGCACATCACACCCACACACACACACTTATACATAAATGAACAATCTGTCCTCTATAATCTGTTTAAAGCATTTGAATAACTGAAGCGGAAGTATATGAACTGTGTGATGAAACCTCTAATCTCCCAGGAAGTAACGCTGGCAAATAAGAGCATTTGCATGTCTGATCTGAGATTCCTCAAATGTGTTTCCAACTGCTGAATGAAGCATTTCAAACTGTTGTAAAAGAAGAAAAAAAATAAATTCAACTTCTAAGAGGAGAAAACGGCTTAATGCAAATGCACACCTCTACCTTTTCACACACACACTGCTCACCAAAAAATCTATTTAATTCTACATTTGTGATGATTCTACAATAATTCAACATCGGTAGTTTAATATTATATTGCAGTACATGTTCATCAAAGCATCATATACTGTATATGCCATTAGCAAATCACTCTAATTGTTGGTTAAAGTCTTTGAAAATTGAAACAGAGTATAATACATCTCTACTAAGGAGCTGCTGATTGTGGTGCATTATTATTTTTAGACAGGTTAGACGCACTTGACATCAAGGCTCCGATCCCAGACTCGCTCAGTGCTATTGTCGAACCATCCCTGGTCAGGACTGTTGTAGGAAACGTGAAGTCCCTGATAAAGCCACCCACTTGGCTGATGCATTTCACACAGCATCTCTCAGCTCTCCTCAGGTTTTGTGCACTGATCCAGGGCTCCCACTCTAAGGGGCCCAGGCACAGAGCCATTCATCACTAATGAACAGAAGAAATTAGCCTTGTTAGTTGTAGTAGGGCGGAAATGCTTAAAAAGTACAGTTTAAACTTTTTCTCGGTCTTGTTTGTGAACAATAACACAAGGACTTTTTATTCTGATGGCACTATGTTCATTGACATGAATACTTTTAAGGGATGAACTAAAGATTTCTGAAGAGCTTGATTAGCTGGATCAGGTGTGTTTGATTATGTTTGGAGCTAAACTTTGCAGAGCTGTGGCCCTCCAGGAATTGAGTTTGAGACCAATGGAGTGGGGAGTAGTTTTGTAGTATTGTGTTTTGAATTGATCTAATTGATCTCTGTTGTAGTGTGTGTGTTTTTTGTCATGTCTGAGAGCAAAGTTGGGTTTTTCAGCAAGATTGATTGTTTTCAGCAAGATTGTTTTGAATGAAGAGCTTCATTCTGACCTGAATATAGGAAGTTTGGGGAATTTAGTTAGAAGTTATGGATTTGTGTTTGGAGTTTCGCAAAAAAAGAGCCTTAATTTCAAGGAATGTGTTTAATTTAAGCAATCAAGAAAAACTGTAATCCTAATTGTTCCAATATTTTAGGTAACCTTTAGACAAAACAGAGAGGGGTGAGGGAGTACATACAATCTCTAACTTGACGGAAGTCACTAAATACTGGTTAAAATAAAGATTTAATAAAACATTAATGACAAAAGATCCAGCAGATCCTTTCTCTTCTCAGTTGCTTTTCTGTCCACACGAGTGGCAAAATCCAATAAATAAATAAATAACATCTAAAATAAAATACAAATTATAATAAATGTTTAAATCTACATAATTATGACATTATATTATATTATATTATTATTTATAAACAAATAAGTTAGAAAAAACAAACAACAAAAAAGCTAAATACAAAGCTAATTTAAAATATCAATAAAAAACTATAATAGTATTTCAGTAATACTAAAATAATAAAAATACTACTACTAATACTACTAATAATAATAATAAATTAATTTTATGTAAAAACACAACAGGGTGTGTTGTGATAAGAAAGATGAAAATAGAAAACATTACATCTTGAATATATATTTTATAATTGTTCACTTCATATTTGTTTGGTTGGTTGGTTGTTTTTCCATTTTTTTCTTTGTGCTTGTGAGGCAGGTTGGTGGGTAAAAAATATACATTATATATTGTGCATTTTTTTAAAAACATGTTTTCCCATGCAAATTTGAAAACCTAATAAGCATAACATTGTAATACGCATAAAGGTGAAAACAGAGAGAAAGCATCACTGAGAAACATGGAGAAAGCATCTCACCACATGCAGCACATCAGGAAATGACATGCAGGTGTCTCATAAAACACAAGTCAAACAACTACTACAACAGGAATGCTGAAAACATGGCTAATTAGACTTCATAAAGGTACAATGTGGGTGATGCAGCAGTCGTCATGCTGTTCCTCACAGGTGGGCTACCGGCGCTGTGATAGTTGCTAATGGATACACAATAACAACCGATGCATTTCCCTCCTCCACCTACTGCCCCAAATTACAACACAAGCACAGGCCATTCTCACACAGTACCAATAAACTTCCCTTTAGTCCAGAACAGACGTAAAGTGTGTTCCGATTCACAGAGTCTCTATGTAGTATTATACTTTATACTAGTGAAGTTTTTTTTCATTAGACAAAAATTTGTTAATTTTCCATGTAGAATGCTTTGCAATTTCATTTCAAATTCACACACTCACTCACACACATTTATTTATTTATATTATATTATTTATTTATTTGTATGTGTGTGTGTGTGTGCGCATGTGTGTCTGTAAAATATATGTTTAAGTGACGTGACATACAGCCAAATATGGTGGCCAATACTCAGAATTCGTGCTCTGCATTTAACCCATCCAAAGTGCACACACACAGCAGTGAACACACACACACACCATGAACACACACCCGAAGCAGTGGGCAGCCATTTATGCTTAGTTGCCCGGGGGAGCAGTTGGGGGTTTGGTGCCTTGCTCAAGGGCATCTCAGTCGTGGTATTGCCGGCCCGAGACTCGAACCCACAACCTTAGGGTTAGGACTTAAACTCTCTAACCATTAGGCCACATTAGGCACATAAGGAAAAAAGAAAAAAGAAAAGAAAACCTTAGAAAGTAAAATGAGATGCATTATACTAAATGAAAACTACACACAGTCTATGGATTCCTCATTGCATAGAAACACTTTGCATTTATTAAAAGTATTTGGTTGAACATACAATTGTCTAGCAACCGTTTCTTATATCTTGCCGCGCATCTTAACACAATGATAATGACTCAGGAACACAAGTCCGGATGTCAAAGCAACAGCAGATGCTATAAGTTGGCAGGCAGCCCAGTGTATAGCATTAGGTTATAAAACAAATTGTTAGTCCATAGCAAATCAAGCAAAACTTAATTTTGGATCATCCATTTATTCATTTAAAGGACATGAGAGTTCATTGTTTAACTTTGTATCTGAAGCTTCCTATGGTGAATGAAGGGACCTGTACATATAAACAGTGTGTATTTAAGGTTTGCTGTGTAATTACTAACATCAGTTGTATGTGTATTTTATTTGTTGGCTCTCTGTCCTGCATTTCAGTACAAATAGCTTTTTTTAGTTCACCCACAAAAAAAAAAAATTCTGTCCCTTTTGTCATCCTCATGCCATTCCAACTTTAATTAATAAATAATTAACAATGACAGGCATTCAGGTATAAAATGAGTTTCTAGCACACATAACTCTTGGTATGTTTTACAAACATACTGAAACACAACTACATTACACAAGCATTTTGAAAAATTACAAAATATATACAGAATTTATGAATCCTCTTAGGTTCCTTGAACATTAAATTAATTGAATTAATAGGATGAGTTAATGTAATTTAATAAATGGCTTTCATTAACTATGGTAAATGCATCACATTAAATAAACACATTTCCATTTTTCTCATTTTAATAATAAATACATTGATCAGCTCTATTCATTCATTCATTCATTCATTCATTCATGCATGCATGCATAATATATTAAATAATATATGCAAAATTATATTATAGTATATTATTTTTGGTTTATTTTTTATTTTTTATTTATTTATTTATTTATTTATTTGTTTGTTTATTTCTTTTTGGATGCTTGATGTGTATTGTTTAGTGTTTATTTTTGAATTTGTCAAAAAATTTACAAACAAATGCTAATGAGATAAGGCAGCTTTTTTCATACGGTAAAAGTTGACAACAGTGGTTACCATTTACTTTCATAGAAAAGTGCAGCTTTATCATTCTGCAAAATTTATCATGTTCCACCCAAGAAAGAAAGTCTTACGGGGTTTGTAACAACATAAGGATAAGTGAATACATTTTTGAGTGATTCTTTTTTTTATTATTGTAACTGAATTACAAGCAGCACAGAATGAGCTTCGGATATTAAACGGGTTAGCAGGTGAAGATAAAAGGAGAGGAAAAAGCAGCTCAGTCTTGAAACCTACTATGGAGGCCAGCCACAAAAAACTGCATCAACCACATGTAACAAGCAGAAATTTACGGTCATTTAACTGCTCTTTCCTGTGAGGGCTGCTTTAGAAGCAGCACAGAGGCAGCAGGAAGAGGCTTTGCAGCCTGCGAGTCAGTCAACTGTGTGTTTTCTCTAGAATGTCACTCTGCAACACAAAGCAGATGAGTCCAGAGAGGGCAGAGAAAAACAGCGATAGATCAGGGGAAGAGGAAAGTTTGTCTGTGTGGGTGTGCATGAATGTGGTCACGCTTTAGTTAAATTTCTCAGAGGTAACTGCTGCATGCGCTCACTGTGTGGTCATCTACCCAAGCTCTGATTGGCCGATGGCTGGCCAATAGAAAGGCTGCACTTCAGAACCATTCATGAAAAACTGAGCAGATCTAAGTTTGAGTAGCTGAACAAACAGGATGTGCAATAAATGTGTAGGCTATCACACCCCAGCATGCCTTCCTCCACCAGCGTTTCATTCAGCTCTACAGTACATGCTTAGACTTCCTACTGTCTGCTGCTGCACTTCTGCTTAATTCATTTATTTTTTTCTGTATATTTTTCACACTTTAAACAGACAAGGGCAGACGCGTTTCTCTCTTCCTCTTTTTAGAAAATTATTTTTATCTCTCACACGCAGTTTTTTTTTTCTTTTTTTCCTGCAGATTGAAATCATCTGTTTGCAGTTCCCCATTTATTTTACACTTCACCCTTCTTTAATATGTGCAACAGATTCTTCTTTTTTCTTTAACACAGATAAATCCCTGAATAAATCTCTTTTTAGCCCTTGTTCCATGCTAAAAAAAATCATTCATTAAAATTCTTAATTAATACTTAGGCCTAATATGGTGTTTCTAGTCAAAAATGACCGGCCTTTTAAAAATTGCTTGCAAATCTCACATTATGCAATATTGTCATCAAATCTTGCTCGGTCTGTTTGTCAACTTCTTTCTTTTTGTTAGCAGAGGTGTTGTATTTCTTTTTGAGTCTGTTTGGTCATAGGTCTCGTTGTTCTGAGCTTATGCATTATTTGTAGATTGTTTTTAGCAATATTCACTCAAAAACTGAGGTGCATAAGAACTGATCAGTGAGGTCTATGACCAATCAGTTTCAAAATGAAATGCAAACTTGTGATAACTAAAAGAAAAAAAAGTTGATAAAAATATTAAATCCATAACTCAAAATTTATCAGTGGGTTTTTGGGTTTCTGGGAACACTAAAAAAGTAGGAAGTTGTTGTACCCTGTGTGAGCAAAGTCAGCTAGTTTTAGTACAATGTGATAACACTGAAAAAAATTAAATACTCTTCGAGTCAATATGACTGGACATGGGAGTTACGAATAATTCTGAAGTTGTGTTGCAATTCGGGAGAATGTGAGAAATGCCAAATGCATATTTTCACTAGCATTAGCTGACAAACTGACATAGTGAATCTGTTATTTTCTTTCCACACACTTTTTAGTGTTTTGACAAAAACGTTCCACCCACGCCAGCGACAAGTGGAAAAGAAATGTGTTGCTACTAGTCTAGTGTTTCCCCAGAATCCCACCACTATCACTGGACATTAATCATTTCAATCATGCAGTTTAACACAATTGTGTCTTACTGTTGGCATCACATGGAGCAGTTTCTTAGGAAAGATTCTTTCCAATATTTCTTTAAAAAATTCAGTGGAAATCAATGACGTCTTTTTTCATTTTAGGAGCTATGGATAAACCTGTCTGGGGTACATTCCATGTGAAAACCACATGCTTTTTATGTTCTTAGGGTTCAAACATGCACCAGTATGAACAATGAGGTGAAGGCGTTATTCAGTTCTACTGATATCTAGAAACATATCTTGGATAATGTAATATTCCTATCCGGTATAGCAACTCAATGCCCTGATTGCATGTTTACCATGGTCTTTGTAATTCTCACGACTGTTTATACTTCTCATTTGTGAGCTCTTCATTGTTTAGTATTTTATTTTTATTAACTCCTTTTATTCAGCTCCTCCCCTGGAAATCCGGGAGACGTGAGGTGGATAAGTAACAGGAATTTTTTTTTTTTTTTTTGGAGACCCATGTTGTGCATGCATACAATTTTTCACTCATAAAAAACAGTTGGAGGTCTCAGCAGGCAGTTTCCTGAAGATAAGATATCTAGTGTTGTGGATGTGGCTATACTACTGTGACATATATGACTATGTGACTATGCATGTTCTTATCTCACTTGCTCCTGGAGAACTGAAGCAAATTGCAATCTATGGCTTAGCATATGATTTTCTGTGTTGCTAAAACTGAGCAAAAACTACATTTATTTATTATTATCATCATTAAGTCTATCTAAAACAGGCTTTCTACAAAAAACAAGTAACTGACTGACTGCCAGCCTTCACATTTCAGACACAACCTGATTAAGAGACTTTCACACAGAAGCAGATTTTGTAATTGGATCACTGTTCAAGAGTTCCATCAGATACTTGTTTTCAGCTGTGGATATTTGACCAAAATAGATGGTGCAGATGAACCCTTACCAACATCCAAATGGTTAAAACCCATTTATCAGAGCAAGAAATCAGTTGTGCTAGAGGGATGTTGTCTTTGCTTGAGGTTCCAGTGCTTGTTAGTGTGTCTGGACGGTGAAACATGGTTGCCATTCACCTGTCAGACTGAGTCACTGCTCAGCAGCGCTGATGGCAGGAACGAGGTAGGCGTCTGAGGGAGTGGGGTGGGCACTTTAGGGGGAACAGGGGTCACATTTGCCATCAGGATCGGACACAGCCTCATATACTGAATTGACCTCTGCTGGGGGAGCAGTTGCAATGTGCTCCTCGATCCGTAAATTTTGGACCCTTGTCTATTGTTTCCAAACTAGGTCAAGGGCCTGTGCTATCAAAATCAATTTGAGCTGCAGATTGATTGAAAAAGGAGGGGTAGAGTGGTTAAAAAATATGGCTAAGCACATAGCCTGAAAATCCCAAGGTGCTATAGTTAATCTGTATCTAGGGATCCAATTAGTGATGGTGAGCATATGGAGCTTAACATTATGTAACTGTATGGCAACCCCTGGGAAACAATATAGACTCGCTACTGAATTGTATGGAAAATGGAGACCATTGTGTTAATGCTCTCAAATGAAAAATCAGGAAACAAAAGGTGATCGTTAACATGATGCATTTACATACATATGTTTAGACACACATTGAGAAAACTACCCAAACATGTAAATGACATGCCAGCTCTAAAACAGACATAACCCTATGCAAAGCTTCAAAGACCCTATATAATGCATTGTTTTCTGAACAAAGGTGGATTGGGTTGTATTTAATTCCAATAGATGAGATTATATATATATTTGTATTTCTTCAAATAAAATATAATTTAATTTAATTTAATTTAATCACAGTCACAATAAACTTGGTTTATTAGTTTAATTTCATTGGATGAGATTATATTTTGTATTTCTTTAAATGTGAGAAAACATTTAAAATTGTATTTAATTTTATTTAATTTAATAATTTAACGTTTATTTATTTATTTTTTTATCACAGCAATCTGACGTATAGCTTGGTTTATTGGGTTGTATTTAATTTCACTGGATGAGATTATTTTTTTGTACTTCTTTAAATTTGAGAAAATTTATTTAAAATGTATTTCATTTAATTTTAATCTTATTTTATTTTGTTTTGTCACAGCATATGACATGACATAGAGTTTGGTAGTCCACAAAGATTGGGTTCTATTTAATTTAATTTAATTTAATTTAATTTAATTTAATTTAATTTAATTTAATTTAATTTAATTTTTATTATTATTATTTTATTTTATTTATTTATTTATTTTTGTTGTTGTTGTTGTTGTTGTTTTCACAGCTATATGACAAAGCTCGATAGTCCACAAATTTGTGTACTGGGTGATTAATTATTTTGCTAAGAATCATAATATTTACTTACTGAGCAAAAAAAAAAAAAGGATTCTGGCAATGACAAGAGGTGAGACTAAAAGTATATGCAACTTAAAAAGAGTATTTTTTTTTCTTCAAATAACATGATGACCATAAATGTACAACAGACAGCCCAAAGCCCAATCTACAGTACCCGTAACCCCCATTTTCTAATCTGCTCTTAATCTTGAACTGAGATAATCAAAGAATAAAACCGCATTTGTTTGCTTTTGTTTTAGCAAGCACATAATCTCACTAAACCTTGTCCATTCAATACCCCACTTTACCTCATGATCCCAGATTAGTGTGACTAAAGCAGGCGCGTCCTTCAGGATATTTAGGAGTTAATTGATAGACGTGTGATAATCAATAAGTCTGGCATCTGTGTATTGGGATTAGTTTTAGAGGACCAAATGTAATGATATGGATTGCGATGAGCCAGTTAGCAATGAGCACAGTGATATTAAGAAGAAGAAAAAATGCCTCTGGGTTCAGCAAAATCCACTAATTAAAACATGAGTAACTTAAGTGAGTTTTGTTTTATTGTACAGTTCCACATTGGTTAGTGGTGGTGCTGTGTGTTTATTATCTCTACTATGCAAGGATGTAAAGGAAAGTAAAGGATGTGCACTGCCTTTGTATTGTAACTAAGACTCCACCAAAGTATGAAACCCAGTGCTAAAATTATTGTTATAGTCCCTCATATCTAACACAGCAGAAACAATGAGCTGACTCAGGCTCTATTTCTGGAAGAGCATATTTTTATTATACACATCATAGTCTAAATATATTATTCTTAGTTCTTTGTTGTTGCAGTGACATGCTGTGTTTTATCAGTCAGTTTTCAGTAGAGTGTAAATCATTACAAATTCTCAAAGCACAGAATTGTTCCCCACTACCATTGTTGAGCTGTTTAAAAATAATCTAGGGTCTGAAATATGTGGGGGAAATGGAAAAAAATAGACTGTTAAAAGTTAAAATATCTTAACAATGGGAGTTGGATCATAGTGCAACTAAAACAGACTATGCAAGACTGACAAGAGTAATGTGAAAAGACTTTAGATAACCCTGTGTCGATAAGTGCAAATAATTTAAGATCAGCTGATGTTAAACTTATAATATGTCTCTGTAAAATAAGAAAGGCTGGGGGTAAGAGGAAGACGAGATGTTATTACTGTCCAAAAAGCATTAAACAGCATCTCGTCCCCTCCCTTCCTTTTTTGGTTTGACACGTCAGCTCTTTCTGAAGTTGGTGCTTGCACAACAGATGATATTGAGGTGGCCATCTGTATTAATCATCAATGTATGGAGGAAGTCATAGGACAAGATCTTTCACCTTCCTTTGATTGTCAGCTTGGTATTGTTGGATGCATGGGGACGTAAACAGCAAGTCCAAGCCCAAATGAATTCTGATTCTTATGTAAGAACGCAACATTACATCACTATCAAGACACAGGACTTTATTCTTGCTTGCCTGTGCACAAAATTATGAAGGTCAATTATGATACAATTTTCATACACTGACACAATATAAAAGAAATGTATACATCATAGGTATCTAGAACCTAGTATTTGGAAACTACTTTGAAAGTGTAGCTTGCCAAGTTAATCATAAAATAGTTAAACGTCAGAGTGGTGCTTTGAAAAAGCTACAAAAAGTTTCTAACTACTTTAAGGTTACCTAAAAGATTAATTCAGCCAAAAAATTAAAGTCTTGATGTCTCAGGAGAAAGTCATACAGGTTTGGAACAACATAAGGGTAAGTAAGTGATGATGGAATTTTCATTTTTTGGTGAACTATTACTTCAAGGGGACTTTTTTAAAATTATTATTAACAATATATTCATCAATAGTGTGACATATGACACTTGAACAGGTACATTTATAGTAAATATTACAAAAATGCCCTAATTTACATAACTAAGTAGGAAACAGCACAGGAACTCAACTTGGTTAATCAATTTTGTGAATCTGTCCATTAAAGAGAATCATTCTAATGAACTAATTCACTAGATGTAATTCACAGAAGACAGAGTAAACCATTTAGACAAGAGTTTGATTATCCCATCAGCTCAGACATTAAAAACAGCGATTTTAGCATTTAGTCACGCTACACCACGTTGGATCATTGGATAAAGTAGCTTGTTAATGGTAAAGCTACAATATTGTGAACTAGCTGAGGTTTGTAGAGTAACATTACTTTTATTGTCTTCCTTTTTATTAAACAAGAGGATGGTTTCTGCTGTCCTGTGTTTCAATGTGTGTCTTAAAGGTGTGTTTGATAATGATTGAGTGCGACTCGGCTAGTTTAGACTAGTTTAGGCTGCCCTGCCATTACTTTAAGTTCTCATGAAGTTATTCTAGTTTGATGGAGGCCTTTGTAAGTTGTGCCCTTGTGGCTAAAGAGATGTAGACTTTTGTATCACTCCCTGCTGAGAGTATGGTGCCATCATTAACGTTGGTCGGTCCATTGAAGACAACGGTCTGAGGGGGTCTGTAAAAAGGCCAGGCATTGTTCGCCCTGGGTGGGGTGTGGGCAAGAGGAATGTGGGCCGAACGTGAGCCATGCAAGGCCTGAGAGAGAGACACCATTGTCCCCAAAGCCACCCCCCCACCCAGAGAAGAGTGAGGGAGGCAAGGGGTCAACTCTCACCAGCCGCATGGCCTGGTGGAAGACCGCCGCTCCGCACAGGGCACGATGAGCCCAGAGGTCTCCCAAAGCGGAGGTCTTTATGCGCACTGATGTCGCCTTTTGGGGCTTGAACAATTCATGTAGAGTTCAAACTCATTTAGAGTTTCCGAAACGTTACTCGATTTTTTTCTCGTTGCGATACAATCCTTTAAATGACACACTCAAGAACCTGCAACATTCACTTTTAGTGGCGTCAAATGATAAATAAGGACACAGAGACAATTAACAAAGGGGTTTAATGGTTCATTTTATCCTCAGTGTCACTAGATTGGACACTAAAGCCAATGAGAAACAATGACACAGCTGGGTGTCGTTCTTCAGACCGCCGAGTGTGTTTTAATGATAAAAAGATTGTGTTGGGAGGACAAAGTTTGTTAAGAAAACATCCTTTTAGATAGCGCCTGAGAAAAACTAGTAAAGTGCCTTAGCAGCGATCTCGCCGTACCCCAAATATTTGCTCTAATAAACATACTGAGGACTTCCGTACGTTACTGTCCAGTCCTGCTGAGCAGCTCATCTCTTATCAGCTCTACATCTTTATCTTGGCATCCTTGTTTATTTTCTTTTTGGCATCAGTGCCTGTGTGAGTGCTCATGGAAGTGAAGTTAGCCGAAATGTAGAAGCCCCTGGAGGTGAGCCAACTGGAAAGAAGAGGAGGGGGAGAAAACAGAGAAGTGCTTCCCTTCTCTTTTATCATCCTCTAGTGGGAAAATATGTGATAAAGAGAGCTGCTAGTTCAGAGGCACCCGGACTATAAACACAGCTCACAGGGACAAAGACAGAGCAGGTCAGGGGCCACATAGCACCGGGCCAGTGGAAAAAAAAGCGCCAAGGAACTCTCAACAATGGCCAGGGAACAAGCTCCTCTGAGGGGCAGAGAGAAGAGAAGAACAGGGAGCACGTTTCTGACAAGTGTTCACTTCACATTCTTCCGCTTTCCCAAGACGCCCCTCTCCCCCACAGTCTCTTCCTCTGTGTCTCATATCACACTCGGACCATATGGCAGTGCAATTATCACACTAGAGTAAGATGTTGGTCGCGCACTTACTTGTTGTTAAGTTTATTTCGCTCAAGCTGAGCAAGGAGTGGCATCGGGAATGTTAAAACTGAGTCTTTGCTGACAATTTGCAAGAAGGTGCAAAGTATGTAAGGAATGAGAACAGACCACTGAATTATTGAAATTAATGTACACCCACAGGGAGTAAATGCAGCCAGGTCGCAACCTCAGGTGTGTCTAAGTGTTTAGAATTGTCCAAACCATCATTACTAGATCAAAAGTGCACTCTAAATCATTTCTAAGCAGTTATTGAAGTAACAAAGGCTGTGTTTGTGTGAGAAAGAGAGAGACCAAGCATCTGTGATTACCTGCGTCTGCTGCGGTTCTCAGCATTGTTGGCCAGTAGCATCACTGCAAATTACACAGCCATTGAATTAAGTAAGGTTTTACTTTTAATTTGTTTAATTATATCATCTTTAACTAAATATTTTAGTTGCAGCGAGTTATTGTAGAAGAAAAGGTACTGTGTTTCTGCTAAAATGGAAAATTCCATAGATATTAAAAAGATATTAAAGAAAAAGACTAAATATTACAATTATTATAATAAATAAAAAATATAATAAATGTGAAAATACAATATTACATTTCTCTATCTATAAAATACAAAATATATAATGTAATATTCATAACAATGCTGATTTGGTGCTCAAGAAACATTTTCTTATTATTATCAGTGTTTTTGCTGCCTAAATAGTTTTTCTGTTTTTTTTTTTTTTTTTTTTTTTTTTTTTTTCGTTTCGTTTCATTCTGTTCTGTTCTGTTTTGTTTTTGATTCACTACCGTTGAAAATTTGGAGTAAGTTTTCAACAACAAAAAAAGAAAAAGAAAGAAAGAAAGAAAGAAAGAAAGAAAGAAAGAAAGAAAGAAAGAAAGAAAGAAAGAAAGATGCATCAAATTAATGAAAAAATGACAGTAAATACATTTATAATGTTACGAAAGATTTCTATTTCTCATAAATGCTCCTCCTCTAGAACTTTCTTTGCATCAAAGAGTCTTAAATCATGGGTTCAGTTACACTAAAAAATTGTTTTTTTTTTCAAAATTGATAATAATAAAAACCTTCGCCATCACAGCAAAATATATATATATTTAAATAAATTCACACAGAAAACTGTTTTTTAAATATGTAATAATATTTCATGATACTGTATAACTCTTTCTACTGTAAAAAAAAAATCTATTGATAATTACAAACTTTTCACTGGTAGTATATTTAAAACAGAAAACTACATTTATATAATAATAATAATAATAATAATAACTAGAATATTAGATTTGCTTTGGTTCAAAGATCTGCACAGCTTTTTGAATTGATATGGAACTATAAAGCACTATTCATGGTCAAGCAGTTAAATAAAATTAATCAGCATTCTGAAATCCAAACAGAATAATGTTTCATGAATATTCCTGTGGCGATGTTGATTTCAGCTTTGCATTCATCAGACACAGTGTGGTCATCAGTTTGGCGTGAATGTGCTGACACAAGTGTTTTTGGCGCATGGCGGGGATTAAGTCACTAGATGTGCGCTACACTTCCCAGATGGTGGGGACACCCCGGCTGGCCTGGGCTGCTTTTGAAGGGAGGGTAGAGGGGATAACTAGCTTTTCCACCTGTTCATCTCACCTCAAAAGGCCGAGAGAGGGAACAGTGCAAATTAAACGATGATGAAGTGGAGGGGTTATCCATCTGCATCCTCAATGTCAGCCACAGTCCACCACACACACACCCTCAAAGAGGACTGGACACTCACCCCAACCCTCCCTAAATCCCCTCGGGATGATTTAGGCTCGTGTCTGGGGCAGATGGGCTAGGTTGGCGCGCTATGGGCACAGGGTGAGCGGTAAGTGCTAATGCCATAGCAGATCTGTGCCGTTGACCTTTGTGTTTGATCCTATTAGTGGCTGGATGGGAAGATGGACATTGAAATTATGGGGCCCAGAGCTCTGTTCATTTATCCGATGTGTGTGTGTGTGTGTGTGGGGGGTGGGGGGGTCGGGGTCACTCAGGCCTCAGTCCAAGACCTATCACTGGATAGTCACCCTGCCCTTCTGACCTCACCAAAGACACATATACTGACCACAAAATAACATACTGGCTCATGTGTCTTACAAAACCAAATATGGATCACTGTGAACCAACAGTAACAGTGTACCTGCCCTTCTAAAATGAAAAATGCACTTAATTGTATTAAATGTGAACTTGTAGTGAACTTACGATCTTAAAAGTAGATTTAAAAAACATTAATGAAATAAAAGGCTGCTTAATTGCACTTTAAGAGAGTACACTTTCATTGCTATGTTTGCTTTAATACATTTAAGTACACTTTTAAAAAGAGCACATTGTAATATCTAATTAAAGGTCTTACTTTAAAAAAATTAAGTGCACTTTTTGTTTTAGAAGAGTGGGTATGATGTTACTGTTGGTTCACAGTGTTATGTTGCATATATGTTCTAAATACGATGTACGGTTTGGAATGACATGAGGGTGAGTAATTTATGACAGAATTTTTGTTTTTGGGTGAACTATCCCTTTAAAGTAATTTCTTTAAAAGGGATAGTTCACCCAAAAATAAAAATTTTAGATAGTATTTTACCTTACTATAAATGCTTCTCAGTGTTTTTGGCAGTACACTTTAGCCATATTTCAAAGACAACAGAAGTAATTCTGAAAAAAAAAAAGTAAAGATAGTAACAAGTCAAGACTTAAGTGAGTAAAAGAAAAAAGCACTCTTAATTTCAAAACTTTTTAAAAAAGTAGGCTAAAGTGTATATCTTTTAACAAAAATGGATGAAACTTTGGCAAAACTTTGACTATTAATTAACTGTCAATGTTATCAATTAACTTTGATTAATAACATTAACAGACATTATTATTGTTATGTATTGCCAATGTAAAAATCCATAGACGATCTTAAGAAAATGTAGTTATATTTACTTAAATAAGGTTCACCACTGTCTGCACACAAGTTGTGTAGCCTATGCTATGCAGTTTATACATACAAATAAGACAAGTTTTAGAAAAAAAGTTTCCCACACTAATTACATGTTCAAAGCTTGTCTGAACTTAGAACAAATTCTGTATTCTCTGAAGGTGAGAAGTACAATTTAGCATACTTTAAAAAACAGTAGTCCTTCTTATTATAGCACTTTATGTAACGTTTAACAGACACTTAATGTATAATGTTTATTAAATGCAAATGTATTATATTTAAATTTATATATTAAATGCAGTTAGCTGAACAGCAGACTGTATAGTGATTTTTTGACCCACTTCTTCTTCACCAGGGGTCATTTGTCATCTTTACACCTGCAATGTAATTACTTTGTATCTGGCAAATTAAGAAACAAGTATGAGAGACACAGAGAAGCTAAAAGAAACAGGGGAATAAAGGAGGGATGAAGGCACTTTGGAAACACTACATATGAGGACCTCATTTTCACTGGCAGTCTGAATGTGTGTGTGTGTGTGTGTGTGTGTGTGTGTGTGTGTGTGTGTGTGTGTGTGTGTGTGTGTGTGTGTGTGTGTGTGTGTGTGTGTGTGTGTGTGTGTGTGTGTGTGTGTGTGTGTGTGTGTGTGTGTGTGTGTGTGTGTGTGTGTTGTCACCAGACTCTGCTGCCAAATGTGTGAGAGTGTGTTAGAGGAGCGTGGCGGCTAGCTGGCCCCCCAAGCAGGCCGGACTGTTGGAAGCAGAACACAAACCTCATTTCCAAAAGAGAGAGGCAAGAAAAAAAAGCAAAAACACACAAGCCTCTCTGATTAGGGCATGAGCCCAGATGAAAGGCGGCAGGGCCAATCAGTGATGAGTTAGGGGCACCCAGGGAGGAAGTGGGCCCGCCACAGGCATTCTGGGCCGTCTAGTTGTTACTATTGAAACGGCTCCCAGAAACAGAAACAAATCATAAAAATGGGGGTGGGAGACGTGTACGTTGTAGAAAATGTTATTATAATCAACTCTCCCCTTTGCAGCTACAGTATCTGAGATGTGCTCTGGAAGAAAGTTCAACCATTTTCTTTTCCCTCAAAAGCCATGACGGCCTCCACTTGCACCTTTTTTTAAATGTTGGTTTAACGGTTAAAGGTCAGGATTGTTTTTTTACTTTTACTTTTTCACTTTAAGCATTGTACTTTCTCCAACCCAGTCCTCCCACTAAATGACATCACTCCATCATGACTGATGCCTATTGAACTGCGCTGCCAGATGTGGTTTATTTCTTACGTAACAATGCGATCCTTCAACAATATGCTTAGCTCAGATTAGCAATGCCGTGTTTTCTTTTAGATTCGGTTAATAATGCACTCTGGCCACATTCAAATCTTTGAATACAAGATGCATTTGGTTTTCGAATACTGTATTGTACTGTCACACATTGTGATGTGTTGAAAGGTTTATTGTAGTTTTGATATGGCTTGTTTTAAAACCACACCACACTTGTTAAAACACTTGAGCATTGAAGAGAACATTCATGTCTTGTTGAGTATTCCCATTTGAGATGTACACACCAGTATGCAGACAAGGTGTGAAAGAAGGGTCAGGCTTGAGCATGTAGGAATAAGACGTACAGCCCATGTGGGAAAAGACAGACTCCATGGATCAAAAGGTCACTGTCAGTCCCCTTGGACGCCACAAGGCTTTTCAAATGCTTGGAGAAGGATCTTCAAAAGCTTTTCAAATTTTTTATCAAATTTGTGGGATAAAAACCATCAAAGTCTCTTTGGTCTGATCTGACTAAATAACTTATCTGAATAAAAAAAAAAAAAAATATATATATATATATATATATATATATATATATATATATATATATATATATATATATATATATATATAGATATATATATATATATATATTTTTTTTTTTTTTTTTTTATTATTATTCAGATAAGTTATTTAGTTATATATTCAGATTAAGATTATATATTATATATATATATATATATATATATATATATATTAATTATTTTTTTAATGCAGGCTAATATTGTGAAAGATACATTTTGACTTCATTCTCAAAATATTTCAGCTTATTTCTTGTATTGCTATAATTTTATTCTCATAATTTTGACATTATTCTCAAAATATTTTGACTATATTCTCATATTGCTATGGCTTTATTCTCGTAATTTTGACTTTTTTTCTAAATATTACAACTTTAATCTCGTAATCTTAATTTTTTAAAGTGTCACTAAAACCCCAACATATTAATTAAATAATTCTGTTTTAATATACAGAAAGTTTCATTCTTGTTTATTTGTGTTTTTAATGTTTACATGTTATTAATGTCTAAAGTATTAAGATCTAATAAATATTCATTTTAAGTAGGATTTTAAATCAATTTTAATCAAGTCTAATTATTTACATGGCATGCTGATGAATTAATGAAATTAATCATATTTATGAAAACTTTTTAAAAGTGCTGTCAGAAGTCAGTATTTTGGATGCTGAGTTGTCAAGATAAGGTAAACTTAGGGAAATTACTTTTTTTTTTTATTGTTGATCTATGTACACATGCAGATGAACAATAGTTCAACTTTTAAAAATACACCTTGAGACATATATGTAAAGATTTTTTGGAATGAGTCATAAAATTTGGTACTGAGACATGCCATATTTGATTCTGCATACTAAGTTATATGAATGTTTTATCTGCGAGTGAACAATTGCTTAAATTTTTGTTTTATTTCTCTTTTATGTTCTGCTTATAGTGCATTTTGGTGAAGGGACAGAGAAACAGCTCTTGAAGATAGCAGGTACCATTTCTTTCTCACATTTCCATGGAAGTGAAGGGACAAAAAGAGAGAGGCGAATGAAATGCTTTGAGCATGCACCACAAAATAGTTGCGGATGAAACAGTGGCAGTGCTGGGTTTTAGACTGAGATTATAAGGCAGTGCTATTACGTTTTCCACTCTAGGATTTACCCCCATTCCCTTAACCCAGTCTACACAGCTGCTTGCACCTTTGGTGGGATGCTTATACTGTGTGTTTCACATTTTGCCACACTCTTAAACCAACCTCTCAGACAGACATTAAAACGCTGAGAATGAAAACGATATGAGGCGCAACATTTGATTTTTTATTTTTTTCCTCTTCCAGCCACACAAGATGGATCAGCATAGGATTCTCCCAGCCTCGCAAACAGCATGTGTTGCCTTCTTTCTTCTTAGTATAGGCTTCTACAGAGGCAGCAACTGTTTATTTTTCCTGGTGGTATGGTAGCGTTACCAGACTAACGATAAGAGGCCTCTGTAAATACAGTTGTTTATAAGACTACAAGCTGGCCAGATCTACACCATTAGTATGAGATTTCAGTTTATTCCTGCTTTCTTTTTTGACATTGCAAGAACCCCTATACATCAATCTGGCTTAATGCAAAGCATATCCAAAATGTTCTTACACCACAAAACCCCCACAAACATACACAATTAAATTTGATGGTCTCCTTCAATGTCAGTGTTAAGTCAATATCTTTTTTTGACTTAATCATATTAGAACGGATAGATCAATAGCCCTCATGTTTTGCATTTGGAGTAAATGGCCTAGTTAAAATCATGTGTGGAGCCCCAACCATTTGTGAGGGGCCCCCTCACGTCATTATGAGGCAATATATCTATATCTCTCTTTCTCTCTCCCTCTCTCTCTCTCTCTCTCTCTATATATATATATATATATATTTATATGAGGAACCAATATATATTGGTTTTTCTATGACATCGCTGGCAAAACACATTTTTAAATTTTTATTTTTAAGAATGCAGCTGCTTTACTTTGATGCAGAGTATTTTTTAAACAGAGTGTAATTCTAAAATAACTTCCTTCTCATTTATATTATTGTAAAATGCATTTAAAATGTAAATCTATAGCACACTTTCTACATGACAGAAATTGAGAAAACAATTTTTTTTATCACAGAACAGTCAGAATAAACATATTTAAGAAATGTCTAAACCACTGTTCTCTTTAAATGATATTATTTAATCCCTGACATAAACATTCCATGCATGATGTCACTATTTGTGGGTGGGGCCTCACTTCATGGTTAATGTGGGAGGAAAGGAGGGGTCATGTTTTGCAGTTGGTCACTGCTGCCAGTTACAGAAAACATTAGTCAAAGACAATCAATAAGGACAATGTGGAAGCTCCAATTATCCTGATTATGGTCTTGACTATGAATGCGTGAGACAGCCATGTGCGGCATTTCAGGGACAGCTCTGATAGACATATATCATAGATCAATACTACATGAAGCAAAAACATGCAAATTCCAACCTGCCAGGCAGGGCCATAACCCCCTTTCATGGGAAGATCCTCTGCTGCTTGCTCTCTCAAAAACTCACTTTCTTCTTCACAAGCATTTATTTGCAAGGTATGGATTACATAGGAATCTTTAACATCAAGCATATGAGTGTCTGTTTGCAATCCACATGTTTTGATTGTAAAACATGCCTTTGCAATTTTTTTGATAGCAAGACAAGAAACAGCTTTGATTTCATCTGGTCCAGACTCTTCATAGCATATCTCCACCAGACCGGATGATGGTCTTTCTCTAAATTGCCTCAAATAGTAGTTTAGGCTCTCAACATAGCACTACACACAATTATTGCCATATTAGCTGTAAGTTCACTTACACCCCATGCAACATATTGGGGGAATTTACAATGAATGAACAGTACCTGCTGAAAGCATTGCTTATTTGCACAAGCTGTCTGAGTTTTACAGTCTGATTCATTCAAAGAATTAAACAAATCAGGTAATGACAGTTTTAAAGATCAGCTGCAGCAGACTACCACAATTTTACATACTTTACTGAGACTGTACCTCATCGCCCTGTTTCCATCTATTACTAAGCCTGCCTACAAGTGCACCTGGGAAACTTGTACTTCCAAGTCAGGCCTTCGTAATTACGACATGTCACACATTCAAGTTGGAACCAGTACATGTAAGTGTCCTTAAACAAAACTGGAGAATTATATTGTGAACAGCAAACCCTTATCTGAATTCACAATAGTGAAATAATTGTGTATCATCTAGAGTTTCTCGCTTTGCTGTGTCATTCATGTGCTCAGAACTCCTTATTATAATATTTCTAATGCTTTTCAACTTTTTTTAAGATTTCCTCAATATGCTTCCTTTTCATTTCTTTAAACGCTTTACCACTTTTGCAGGAGCGCTCAGTGTGGTGCATAACAGCATACTGTTATCTGCCATAATCCATGTGTTTTGGTACAACACAACTATGTTTGTTTTGGTGTGTTTTCTCACAACACATCCTACAATGATTACATATTAGGTCAGCAGGCAAAGAGTGGGCTGTCCTTTGTGCCTATTTGAATGCAATCAACCACATGAGCATCTAAACTATGAAAACAATTTGGTTAAATACATTTTAAAAAGTGGTCAAAGGTGGACAAGACACGTTTTACACCTGTGTTTGGATCAATAAAAATGCATCTTAAAACCAGGGGTAAACAGCACCTTAGGAATATTGACTCCTGAAATTATGGATATATTTCACTTACAATGCACTTCTCCTTCATTTAGTCATCATCTGATGAATTACTGCTTCCTTGATTACCAAAAAAAAGTGTACAGTTCTGTTGGGCATTGATAGTTCAATGCTAATTGTGCCATACTAATAGCTCTGCATTTTTTTGAATAAGGCAAAGCTATAAGTCTAATTTACATGAAAAGAAAAGACATTTGTGCTGAAAAGAATGGGAATGACTTAATGACTTTATTTCAGAGCATTTTTCCCCATTGTTAAATTGGATTGAAGGAGGTTGGCTGGTTTCATCCTATTGTAAATTAAGGCAAATTATGAAATTATATTAAAAAAAAATAAAAAAAAAACAATGCTTCAGACAAAACTCATGAACCAAACAGAGAGTTTTAAAGAGACGGCTTAGCATTAACTTTGACATGATGATGGAACAGGGGTAGGCCACATGCACCTGGAGGCAGCTCTGTCAAAGCCGGTATTGACCTAATTGTCTTCGTTTGGTTGGAGTGATCTGTCTGACTGCCAGGGAGAGGATGTTTAGCACAGACAAGCTTCAGTGCACAGCAGTCTCAGTCGTGGTTGTGTGACAGGTAAACCAGCCCTGTGGCAGCAACCGTGGCCCCCACACCTTTATTTCCTTTCAAGCTGAATGACAAGAATAAACCAGGCTTAGACAAGAAGGACTCAAACACCACAGATATTTACAAAGGCATTCTAGGTCAAACATTACCGTTTGCAACTGAGTACAATGGGTATGTATCCAGCAGTATGACAGGATTTATTTTTATTTAATTTTCTTTTTTTTTTTTTTTTTGTAGTTAAGAACACCCACTCCACATCCGAATATGAAACTTCCAAATAGTTTGCACAGCAGATTGCAGAAGTCAAGCTTAAATGCACTTCTATATGCAATGCTATATGTGTTTGTAATTGCACATTTGTACAAATATTTGCTTTACACTGGCATTTGTGCTTGTCTTATCTTATTTTTAATGTTTGCCATGCATGCAAAGACCAGCTTTCATGCAAACATCCTTCTACTGAAATACAAAAAAATACAAAAGGTTTTCAGGTTTTTTATATATTTATTTGTATTTCTTGTATCGCTTGCAGCCATTGTGTAACAAATCAGAAAAAGAGGGGGGCATGAGAAAACATATATTGCAAAGGGCCATTTTTTCTATGACTGCTTGATCTGTGTGAACCAGACTTTTCTCTTTCATCATACCAAACCCGATTACGATTGTGCCCTGTGTGCTGCACAAAATCTGAAACCACTTAGAGGGGCTCCAGGAGTGAGTGAGTGAGTGTTAGGGAGCAGGAAAGACAGCGAGGGGAAAAAGTTGACTCTGAAAAGAATGGAAAGCTCTCTGCCGCCATTAGAAGGCCATCAGACTCCATAGGACTCCCGAGTTCTTGGGGGGGTTGGACGTGTCTCATTATATTGACCCCCCATTTCTAAGTACACCCAGATATCGTAAGATTGATTGTGGCAGCCAAAAATAACAAAAGTCCAGTTTCTCTGGTGAGCTGTCGCCTGTACGAGCTTGTTTTTGAGAATCATTCACGTTGATGTCACTGATTTCATTTTAAGCATAGAGAAGAATGCTGTGTGGGTGCTTTCTTTGTGGTACTCTAGGTGGAAGATCAGTGTTTCAGTTTTAGGGATATGCAAGCATGTCAGCTTACGTATGCATATGTAGTCAGAGGACAGTTAATAAAATGGAGGTAAACTGATGCATTGCAAGGGCATTTTACCCCTGTGGCAATGTTTAGGGTGGTCAGCTATAGTTTAACTCAGCAGGGCAGCAGCAGTTCACAGTAGCCCTGCTCAGGGGTCCCTGGGGGGCCAGAATAATCAGAGTATGGGGCCCACGTAGCCTACACGAACTGACCCTCCCCCAGCAATGGCTGAGTTCCCACCCAGGTGGCATCCGGAGGTCATCCATCCAACCATTTTTGAGGGCCCCTTTTTGGGGAACATGGAGAACATTGGTCTAAATCTAGAGTTGAAACACAGGGGAGTTTAGTTGTGGAAACTAAAATGGAGTATTTTACTTTGATTTGATGATCAAGATAAGTTTTATCTACATGTTTGCCCTTAATCCAGTATTTGATGCCTGAGACTATGACCAAAAAAGCTATTATTTTGCATTTTTCCACTATAATAAAATATTTTTGGTACAAATTATATTATCAGCATAACAATCTGAGTGGAAAATGAGTTGAAACGGTTTAATTGCACATGAATTTCAAAATGTCTTAGTATTTGGTTTTTTCCTTATTTGGTTTAATGACACAAGTGCACAAGTTTGTGCAAAACCTTATGATCATGTTTTACAGCATGATTTGGGAACATGACCTTTTGTGCAAAGTTCACACTGGTCAATGTCACAATTGTTCTTATGTGATTACTGGCGTAGAAATAGTGTAGAATCTTATTATTTCTGAACTTTACATTAGATTAGGGTGTTTCTTTGTTCTGAAACATAAAGCTTCTATTGATTTCTTGATTTAAATTAGATTATACATCCCAGATTTTCAGTGCGGTCTTCAATTTTTGGACGCGTCTCTATAAGTGCACATGCTAGCCTAAATATACATGTGAAGACACTGCTAGTATTAAAGGGACAGTTCAACCAAAAATGAACATTTTGTCAGTTACTTAACCTCAACTTGCCATTGACTTCTATAGTATGGAGAAAAATGCTATGGAAGTCAATCTATACAGTCAACTGTTTGGTTTCCAACATTTTTCAAAATAGTTTCTTTATTTTCTTTAACATTAAAAAAGAAATTCACACAGGTTTGAAAGAAGTGGAGTGTTAGTAAATGATGACAAGTTCCATTTTTGGATAAACTATCCCTTTAAAGGCTTATAGAACACTCATGTCTCTATCACATACCTGTCTATACCTGTTATCAAGGAGGAATAATATTTCAGCTGTCCAGCTTTTAACTACAACTCATTTTGTTGGTGATAGTGCCAATACGTTTACTGGAATGAGTGGGAGCTTCCCAAGAATTCCTCTTTTATCCGAGGCTTTGGATCAATTGTAGTCTATAACCTGATTTGTAAATAAACACTCACTTCCTAGTTCAGTCAACTGTCTAGTTTTTTTGACATTGGACTAATGGACTTCAATACCATATCAGCTTGCTGTGGTTTTCCAATCAGCACCACCAAGTAATGGCCAGATGAAACTGGACCAGACACGTTGAGCTGCAGGCTCATACTAGAATGGAGAAGTTTTACATAGTTTTCCTCTTACTGGACGATGGTGATCTGTCATGCTGGGGGAACAAATGGAGAAGGGTACAAAATGGTCAGAAACTGCTAACCCCATTCATGTTTTTTCTCCCAAATGTTTCTCATTCTTGTTGCCAGAGACGTTTTTGTTGGAGGTTGAAAGCTGTGAGGGGGGTGTCCTCGCTCAGACTGTGATAGCTTTAACTGCTGCTGCTCTGTGGTGCTCAACATTGTAAATGTCTGTCAGAATGGACTATAAAAGCCGCTGAAGTCACCGCTCTTTGTACACCAGAACCCTTTGACACAGGTCAAACCTGAGAAAGCCAACCAGTACAACATGCCACAACTCCTCTTGAAGCATCCATCAATCAAGCAAAGTATGTTCACACACTGTTGTAAGCACTAAATTAAAACACTGCAGACACATGAATGCAGTCTAGAAGCCAAAAGATATGAATTGTACATCAATGATCTGGTCCTCTTTTTTTTCTCAAAAAGAAATGAAAAATGCAATTCATGACTTACAAATCACGAATAAACCTCACCTATAATGTGATAAGTGTTTTAATTTTACATTATGCCTCAAAAAAAAAAAAGATCAAAGTGTATTTTAAAGAAAAATATCAAGATATAATGAAAAAAAGCAAACGTAATTCTTTGAAAGAAACATTTATTATATTTGGAAGAGTCATTTATTACTTTTTCAATCAACCAATCAATCAGTCAATAAATATATATCAAATATGTATCTTTTAACAATTTGTTTTTATATGTATCACAATCTGCTTCAAAAACTTTCACAAACTCGAAATCATCTGGTGCGGCTAACATGTAAAAGAAAAAAAACTATATCATAATAGAGACATATCATAATAACAGACCCTCATGACTGTGTATTAAAGTCAATAAGGGTCTGAAAAACATAATTTGACGTGTATGACAATGCAAGATTAGTTGTAAGATGCTTTGTGGTGCAGTTTCCTAAAAACATAATGATATTTATGAATATGACAAGTGTATGGAAAATATGTTGTTACGTTTTACTTAACAGTCCTTGCATTGAAACTTGTCTTGAATTTTTTTCATTGACCCTTATTCGTACAAAATTCAAAAGCCTTTTCAAATTACATGCACATAATCGTTGAATTACACTGCATTCAAACTACTGCCTAATGGTTCATCCTAATAGGAATTTCTACCACAGGGAGGCAATTGACACATTACACATGGACGAAATGTAAATGAAGGAAAGCTTGCCCAACCATTCTCACCTTAATCTCTCCAGCTGCATGATAATGTCAACAAAACCCTGAAATCTGGCTCCGCTGGTTTGCACATCCTTGTCTGCTGTCTGTTTACAGTCACAGAGTCCATATGTAAATGCAAATGAGGGTTCTCACTGGGTGACAACAGTTCCGATTAGGAAGGCCAAAGGAAAACAAACAAACAAACATTTCACTTTGAAGAGGTTCTCCAATCTTCACCCAACCAAACCATGAATGACTATCAGCCGCTCTACATAACAAATGGGTGATCTCAGACTCATGCAGCAAGAAAAGCTGGCAGATGTCAAGATGATCAGAGAAACGCAACTTTCTGAGGGAGAGTCTGTTTGCACTGGAGCGGATAAATTCAAAATAAAGATGTTTTATTTAAGTGGGGAATATGGAGAGTTCCTGGGGGTTTATGGGAGAGGAACTGGCCCTGGAATGCATCTTTAGATCACTGCACTGGGGTGGGCTTTAAAAGCTCCTTAGAGAAAGTTTGAGCGATTCACAGCCAAAGGTCACATTCTCTGGCTTTAGACTTGAATAATTAATATTTATAAGGGTTTAATACCAGTTAGAAGTCCTAACTAACACTCCCACACTCCCACTCCCCTAGCTTAACATGTAATCATGTCCTTAAAGAAAGATTTTGAAGATAATGGGATTTTTACCACATGATAGAGGATTTGTAATGACTGACAATTTCACAGACATGTAACTCTTGACAAGGTTTTTTTTTTTTTTTTTTTTTTTTTTTTTTAAGGGTACCATGGTTAGTCCAATATTCAGATACAATCCTATACTGGGGCTCTCACTTATCTATCAATAATGGACACAGTTTGTCTGAGAAAGATCTTTTTAATGGTAAATGTATTAATGTGAAAACCAGATAGGATTAATAAAGTAAAATTATCTGCAATTTTTGTATTGCTGAATTCAGTGACCATCAAAGCTTAACAAGCTTGAAATATAAGAAAATTTATTACAGAGAAATAATGTTTGTTTGCTGTCACTACTGTTTTGACTGTTGTGTTTTATTGTTTCATTTATAACACTGTAAAAATATTTACTGTAAAAACAATGTTTCTTAAACATTATAATAGTGCATTTTACAAAAAACAAGATACAAGATACAAGTTCAGATAGTAAGTAATAAGTAACATAGTAGTAGTTACGTTTAGGCATAGGGTAGGTTTAAGGGATCTAGAGTTTGGTCATGTGTAATAACACATTAATATGTGCTTTATAAGTACTAATAAACAGTCAATGTGCTAGTAATATACACACTAAAAAGCAACTAGTTTATAGTAATTAGTGTTTCCTAATCTAAAGTGTTAACCTTCAAAATTTCCTGTTTAATTCAATGTGTTACTTGTCATTTCTTTGTAGTTATTTATAAAAATATTTTTTTGATGTATTAAATAAAAAAAACAATTAAAAAAAATCATTTGTAAATCTAAATGTGACAGATATATTGATATCATGTTTTAAAAAACATACTAGAGTGATAGAAGTCCAATGTGCTGAACTTTACGCGCAAATAACTACGAATACTAATGAGATCCCATTGGAGTTGTCTATTTTCTAGGGAAGGATGTTTCTTTGATACACATTCCATTAGCGTCTAGTGTCAAGGACGATTTACTTTCAAGAGGGGAACACAAAAAGTGTTTGTCAGTATCCTGAGATTATTACCATAATTGAGATTACTGGCGATGAGGCCATCCTGTGTTGTCTTCTTAATAAACACATTGTGGGCATTATTACGGGGCATAAAAAGGGATGGAACGACGGATGATGGAAACCCCGCAGCGCAGCAGCACTCATCTGCCGCAGTCCCAGCATCCTGCGGGCCGCAGCGGCGTGAACCACGCTAACCTGATTAGCGGCACGCATCCCTCCTCTGCTTTGTGTGTGTAAGTTGCGTTTTGTCACTGACCCAGGCGGGAGTTCAAATGCGATTACGTCCCCGTGAACAGAGGGAACCACGAGATCGCTCTCCAATGGCTGTGCAACAATCGCAAAATGAGAGGGAAGATAATGAGCCTGTCCGGTGTGCTTCTGACAATCTTGAACATGCTCAAAAAGACAAGAGTGGGAACTGATCGACAGAAAAAGATCCAGAAAGGAGCCTCAGAGGAAGAAAGAGAAAGATCAAACCTTCATGCCCTGTTATGGCTCATAAAGGGCACATCACAGGAGGAGCACAGTGAGGGACTGTGTCATTATCTGAGATGGAGGAGATGAGGCCCAAGCCTGCTTGGAGTGAATATAAATATGCACATTCCCATGACAAACAATACCCACATCTCAATGCCTGCGAGAGAGTCCCAGTTTACAGCTGTCAGACCTTTTCATTACATAACTCACACTGTACCACCACAGCTAACTATTATAGAGTTGTATTGCAAAAAACACACACATTTTGCATTCCCATCCACTCATAATGCCATTTCAAGATAGAGCCTACAGTTTGTGAGCAGAGGAAAACCGTACAATTAGTCATTTGCTCTCGCACAATCAGGGGCCGATGGCAAACAAAGACTTCCGTTGGAAGACAGGTGTTTAAAACAACAGGCAGAAGGTAAATAAAGCAAGCCGCTGGGCTGAATTTTGGTAATTAAACCAATAGTTTAAGCCACAGCCTCAGGTGTAGATTTAAAACGGTCACACCGAATTGGAGCATCCTGCATAGATCTTCCACTACAGTTAGAAGGCGGGTCTGTGAGTCATAACGTACATTAGCTCTTCTTCATTCTTATCAAGAGCACCTGTACTTGACATATGAGTCACACAGCAAAGTAAACAGCTCCTTTCACTGCTTGTTATGCTTTGTGTATAAAAAAAAACAAAAACATGGTGAATGTTTGCCACACTTAGCAAACTTCCTTTTTTTAAACAAAGAAGAATGATTCCTTTTAACTATGCTGTATTATTCATTTAAATTCATGCTGGCACTGTTTCGTCTTGCCCCAAAGCTCTTTTCTTGCCTTACTAGACAATTTCTAGTATGCAATACACACAATAAAAACTGTGCGGTTTGCTTGAGATCAGAAAGGTTGATTGTGCAAGGGGTTTTGGCCTGCTTTACTTACAACAGGATTCCCGGTGCTTTTCCAGGTTATCCAAACAGTTCATTCTAAACTATCAAGGAACAGTCTGCCTTCTTTGGGCGGCAAATGCAAAATGGATGGAAAATTATGCAAATGAGCTGTTTGGAACGTGCCACAACCACATCAAAATTTTTAAGAAGGTCAAACAAAAGCTGGCGCTGAACACGCTTTCGTTATGCCTGAGGCGCACTGGTGGTATTGCATTTCCTCAGCAACACAGTCAAATCCATGCTCTAAATGAATTCTACTGAAAGAGGTCTGTATTTCATTTGAAGCAGCCAGAGTCCAGCTGAAGATAATCTCTCACATCACCACGGCGGGCGGCGAGCTTGAGATCTGGGGTCTTCGTAAACCAGTGCGAGAATCATTCATATTATGAACAAAAAGTTGTATGGTTCAAGGATTGTGTACACTAAAAATAAAATTCTGTCACATACTCACCCTCAAGTTTTCCAAGACCTTTAAGACTTACTACTTTCTTCTGCAGAACACAAAATAAAATGTTTTGAAGAACTGCTTTGGCCATGTAATGAAAGTCAATGAGAATTTTTTTTTTTTTTTTTTTTTTTTTTTGTAATTTACAAGACTCTATAATCGATCAGGGAGCGTTTCCTGAAAAAATAACGTAACTTGCTGCTTAACTACCATAGTTCGATGCATTGTTGGAGAAACAAACTATAGCTAGTCACAACTGTTTCCAAAAAATGTAGGAATTTTGTTACACATCCGTTGTTCAAACCACATTGGTTAGAACTGATGTTAACGATTTCAAGCAGATGGTGGCTTGAAAACTCCTGCTAATGAATCGAGCTCAAATTAATATCAGGTTATTGTTTTAAATTACAAACATGGCATCTGAGGACTGCTTCACCATTTTTGTTTTGCATTATTTGCTGTTTTGTGGGTTCCCTTACGTCACTCCAGAGTTCCCTGTGGTAATAGAGCAAGTACACACATGCACACTCTTCAGAAATTCTAATAATCAAAGAAGTAGAATGAAATTAGTATGCATATTGAATGAAAGATATTGATTGTACGTGCAAAATCTATTTGTCCACATGTCATAGTAACAAGAAACTATGCTTCAAACCACAGATCAACAGCTGTAGTTCCAACCACACAACTTTATGCTGCTGTTTGTGAATGTTCTTTGGAACATAGATACGGCAAACACCAAATCCTTGAATTGTGTTGGTAATGAAGGTTCTTATGACCATTGTTGGCTCACTATGCATTTGGGAAACGTGTTTATGGAATAATGCATATTTCCTTCCTTCAAAAGTCAAAGATTGAATGGAGTGATGTATGTTAATACAGTCTGGAGACAGCGAGGCACTTGAATATCAGGGGCGCAGACAGAGAGCTATGAAGATTTATCAGGTCACCTGGGGCACACTGACAGCCTTTGAGCAGGACATTCAAATGGCTGTTGGGAGAAGGAGCAGGTGATAACGCTCTCCAGCCCCCTCTCCCAGCATGCTCATATTGTGTGTGTGTATGTGTGTGTGTGACAGAATGCGAGTGCTCTTTGTATGTCTACCTCAAGACAGGAAAAAAGAGGGTTACGAGGGCATTCAGAAGCAAATGAGCAGAGAACCAGCGTCCAGAGGCTGTTAGAGCGAGAGAGAGCAGTGTGAGAATTCAGAATCAAGAGCCAAGCAGACCGGTGTCGCTCTTCAATTTACCTTCTAATGTTGAAATACTGTCAAACCAAAATTTATTCAGACACCTTCAACATTTCTTACATTATCACAGTTTATTCGCTTAAATGGTAATAAAATATGACAAGAACTCAGAGTTAAACCGTGTCAGAACAAATTTATTTTGATAATGCCATCCTTCTATTAGACTGTTCACAAATAGATACAACCTATTTAGGTCAAGCAATGCTTAATTTTGTTCAGTCTGTGGTGTAAAAAGGTCACATTAGCAATTAAAGAAAACACACTTAAGCAAAACATGGTCAGGTCAAAGTGTCTGAATTATTTTTGGTCCCAGATTTTTATCAGTTTTACTGGTAGTCCACTGTATGAAGAATTTTTGGGTGTGATATGTCACAGTTAATTTTATTTGGCTATCCTCACTTACATAAATGAACTATAGTGTCCTGCACCCAGTAGTAAAAAATAAATGTCAAAAAATATATCTGATGTCTGAATAATTTTGGTTTTGACTGTATATGTAAGGCGCTGTTAAATGAGCTGTGAAATCACAAATGAGATTTCTTTAATATCTTAATTGATTCTCCTTGAAATCATTGAGATTAAATGAAAAATTTTCTCTTGAGAAATACATTTAAAACCAAATTATTTGATATATATCAATTTTAAAATTAAATCTGAATATATATATATATATATATATATATATATATATATATATATATATATATATATATATATATATATATATATATATATCTATATAAATTATCCATAACTGAGGGCTGCAGCAAAATTTAATAGTTTATATGTATAAAAAATTGCATATGTTCTCTCTGTCATATTTGTGACTCCAGACTGATAATTCCAGACAAGTATTGTAGTTTTGAACTAAATGGAGAAGGAGGAATTCACAATTCTCTCACACACCACTGGAAAACTATGATCATAATTATCATATTCTGATTGACAGATTGCAATCTTTTGATGAATGGATTAGGAACATGACTATTTGGCTCTAATAAAGGGATTCAGATCTGTTGACAACACATCATGTCTGTTTCACATTAATGTCAGAATATACCAACATGCCCAGCATGGCAACAATATTTTACAAATTGCAATACACTGAAAACTCCTAATGCAAATGGGATTTCCATTTAAGACCACCATGGCATTGTCAGAGTGACTGGAAAACAAGATGGATGATTCCATTCCTCCATTCTAATTGGCTTTGAATGTTCTAATTCTCCATCTGGCCCTTTCGGAGGTGACAACGTAAACAACAGAAGAAAGTGAACGGTGGCAACCCTGACTGGGAGAATGGGCCTGCCTGATCAATCAGCCAACATTGATTTTAGCACATGTGTAAATACGGTCTGTGTGCCTCTGTGTGAGTGTTTAGTTTGCATGTGTGTATGTGTTAGGGGGTAATGGTTGGGGAAAATGCAACGTCCATGTTCAGGGTGTGAATTTTGGGCCGTCTGACCTCCTAATTAAGGCTTAAACCCCACTTACAAAAGGTTAGAGGGTCTTAAGACTATGTATTTCTTTTAGATTTATCTATATATCGATCTATAGACAGATATCTGTTCATATATTCCTTGACAATCGAACCATGTCCTTAGCACCATGCTGTATTATTTGAGCTACAGGAATGCTACAGAAAAGTTGCTTTTGTGTGTAAACATAACAAATACAGTGCCGTGAAAAGGCATTTTTGCATATTTGTCACACTTAAAAGATTCAGATCATCAAACAAATTTTAATATTACACAAAAATAATGCAAGTAAATTCAAAATGCAGTTTTTAAATGATGATTTCATTTATTAAGGGGAAAAAGCTGTCCAAACCTACCTGGCCCTATGTGAAAAATTAATTGTTTAATCCTGTTAAATCATGAAATAACTGTGATTAACCACATTATTTTAGAAAGCTGAGTTAAATTTCACTAGCCACACCCAGGCCTGATTACTGCCAGACCTGTTGAATCAAGAAATCAAGTGAAGCATGCTTAAAGAGCAACACTGACCAAAAAGAACACAAAGGCTCGTCTCACATTTGCCTTCTTGATATTCCCCAAGACTTTTGGGCAAATATTCTGTGGACTGATGCGACAAAAGTTGAACTTTTTGGAAGGTGTGTGTCCCGTTACATCTGATGTAAAACCAACACAGCATTTCATAAAAAGAACATCATACCAACAGTCAAACATGTTGGTGGTAGTGTGATGGTCTGGGGCTGCTTTGCAGCTTCAGGACCTGGATGCCTTGCCATAATTGATGGAAGCATGAATTCTGCACTCTATCAGTAAATCCTGAAGGAGAATGTCCATCAATTTGTGACCTCAAGCTCAAGCGCATTTGAGTTTTGCAGTAGGACAATGATCATAAACACACCAGCAAGTCCACCTCTGAATGCCTCAAGAAAAACAAAATTAAGGTTTTGGAGTGGACAACTCAAAGTCCGGACTTAAATCCGATTGAGATGCTGTGGCATGACCTTAAACAGTCCATTCATGCTCGAAAACCCATGTGGCTGATTTAAAACAATTCTGCAAAGAAGAGTGAGCCAAAATTCCTCCACAGCGATGTGAAAGACTCACTGCCAGTTATCGCAAACGTTTGATTGCAGTTATTGCTGCAAAGGGTGGCACAACCAGTTATTAGATTTGGGGGGCAATTACTTTTTCACGTAGGGCCAGGCAGGTTTGAACAGCTTTTTTCTTTTCAAAACTGCATTTTGTATTTACTTGGGTTATCTATGTGTAATATTAAAATTTGTTTGATGATCTGAATCATTCAAGTGTGACAAATATGCAAAATATATATATATAAAAAAAAAACAGGACGGGGGCAAAAACTTTTTCACACCACTGTATATAACAAAAAAGTTACTCAAGTCAACATCCCTGAATAATCTGTAAAACAAAACTAGACTGTGATGTGAAATTAAAAGCATGTTCTAAATCTTCAGAGGAAAAGGAAGTGGTTGAGCTTTGTCCACTATGTTTGGTCTTCACATGGCCCTCAGCAGCCAGTCCTTCTGCTGCTGTGCTGTCTCTTCCAAGGACCTCTATTATCTTTAGGGTTTTTTTCCTCTTCTCAATGCCCTTGGCTTCAATTCATGTGAAGGCCTGACCCAGGCCACCCCTGCACTGCGGCGGAACCCTGTTTCTCGTCATTTGCGGATCACTAAACAGGACAATCACTCTATCCATCTTTTCATGGGCTATTGTAGTGCCACCCTGCCTGCAAAAAAAGGGTCCTTTTCAGTGGGGAACTTTTTTTTTCTCTTGCTCGATCTTTCCTCTCCTTTTGATGGGTTTTCTTGGAAGTGGGTGGGGAGGATTTTGAGGGTGCAAAAGAACCCCCCTATACTTTGTCTGTTATGGTTCTTTTTTAGCACATATCAAAGATATGAAAAGGAGTCAAGACTTCAAAGCTGAAGATGGACTTAGTGTGACACTGACCTCCCCCAACTCAACGAAAGAGGTTAGATCAGAGGTCAGACTTTGGGGACAAATGAAAATATATTTGCTTGCAGGCCTGTACAAAACCCAAAACTGGGCAATCATAATTTCAGTCACTCAGATTATTTGAATTATCCAATACTCAAGTGAAACAATTCCATGTCATTGTTTTGCCCACATAAAATAAATGCTAATGCACATTTTATATCTACTAAAACTTTTACAAATTTCTTAACTATTTCAACCATGTTTGTAAATGAGATTAGACTTATGTATGTGCCTATGTTATCTGCAAATACACAGTTATTAGCATTCTTAAATATAGAATTGTAAGATAAATGGGCTAAAGCAAAGTACTGCTTTAGCAAATCAGGAATTCTTTGAAGAGGATCTCAAATCCTAATCTCATGGGCAAGCATTTGCACTAAAAGACGGTGCATTGTCTGTCATCTGGTCACTGAAGAACAAGGCTTCTCTGCAGGGTGACCCTGTGTGCCCTTGTCAACACCCACCCGGCAAATTACAGACTTAAGTCATACAATTATGCATATGTGCTAGCATGCATTCCTTCCTTGATTAGAGGATGTAGCCAATGTAATGCAGTGTTACTGTATGTAGTACAAGACTTGGCCCTTGAACTAACAGATACTTCTGGTGTCAAATAATGGGCATGGGATAATGCTTCCTCTATGTATGTGCATTGCTATATATCCAAGGACCAAGGGTCCATGGACCTCCTTATCATTTTAACAGACTGTCTTTGTAAAGATGACCAGAATACTGAACACAGACATGTTTTAAGACATTTGAAGAGTTACATAACACTCCCAAATCATCTGCTAAAATCCATTTATTCTATATCATATCTGATCCCTGAAAATCAACATTGTGTACAATGCAATAACTGATTAAAATGTCAGTAAAATGTGAAGGGGTGTGAAAAGGGTTTAAAATTTATATTTTCTTTTTTGAGGGTTATGGGCCTGCTGCTCTACCTCCTGCAAGGTTCTTGGGAAATCCATTTGCTTTCATTTGGCACCACATTTATCTTCATCACCAGTAGTGGAATAAAAGTTAGCCACTGGGCGAGAGTGCACTGGCTTTGGGATTGGAATGGATCCCTTCAACAAAGAGGTTTTGGGGGCAGAGAGGCCGCAGGACTCCACTTGTAGTTTTTGGACACTGCTCACTGCTCACTAGTTCTGCTCAAAAATGTGCAGACGAGCATTACGGAAGTGGTATGACAGGACAGCAGAACTAAACAGGGAATCTTCGGATTATATCATCATGCTTATCTTGCAGAAAAAAAAGGGGAACGCTTCATCCTTCCTTTTTCCTGAATCAGAAATCAGCTGTGAAAGGGCACAGTGTTGGGCCTTGAAAGTACTCTTTTGGTTGTATCTCAAAAGTTACTGTTGTTGTATAAACGTTTTTGCAATGCATGGGCATCGCTGTCTGAGAATGTACCTGAAATAAATGCAGTTACACTACTCATTCATCTTGGATCCCTGTTATATGGTGCTGTTCCATACCGGTGTAGTTGTTTTTCCATTATTAAGATTTTATCAAGGCTGAGACATCACGACTTTTCATCATGAAGTCCTTTTCATCTCTATTTTACAATATTGTAAATTCTCAATAATTACATTCCAAGCTGTTGTGCCACAAACAAATTTTAATTTGAGATCACACAAGGTATGTTTACATGCACTAATTTTAATAAGGCGGAATGAATTCAATTTGATTTCAGATTCTCTGAAATAAAGGCACAAAAGCTGTCACTGGGGCGCTACCTTTTCAAGAGGTACATGTTTGTACCTATTAGGTTCTAATATGCACACTTTAAGGTACCAAAACAAACCCTTTAGGTACAAACATGTACCTTTTTTGACAGCTTTTGTACCTTTATTTCTAAGAGTGTATGAACCCTTTTTGCAATCCATTTTTCGTCACATTTTAGTTTACATGTGCATGTATGTATTTTGAACAAAACATCAGCACAGTGCAAATATTTTGTAAATATTCAGTCTCCTCCAGTCACCAGTTCAGAAGACTTAAATAAAAACTTATCAGAGATCTTATTATAAAAGTACCCTGGTAAACACACATCACATCATGTGAGCAAGGTATTTTTGAATCTGACTGAGAAGACAACATTGAACCGTTTACATGCTTACATTTTTGCTATTGATTGGAGTTTCAGTCTGATCAATATTTCATTCGGATCATATTGATTGAGTATAGCTTACATGAAGACTTTTCAATCCGACTGAGCTGTCAAATCAAATAACAGATTATTATAATCAATTCAATATTCAACAGATTATTTTGGTTTCTATAGACATGGCTAATGAAAGCACCTGAACTGAATTGTGTCCAAGCAAGCATCCCATCCCAAGAGCTAGAGATTATCAGTCTATTGTATGCTACAGGATGGACAAGATCAGTACTTGTACACCTGAGGGCACAGGACAAATAGCCAGGGCTTAATGAGTGGTAATATTCAGTAAGAAAGACGAAGGCTACAGAAGAGGAGAGAGCCTGCAGGTAAAAGTGATAGGTGGAAGGATTAGCTCAAGTGATTGATGGTCAGCGTTCTGCTCATTAGAATAGCCATTAGCTCTGCGCTAGCAACTAAGCATTACGATAGCTGTACTAGCACAATGATTTATTGCTGATTTACTGCAGGCTCCTTTAATATAATGAATGAAGTCATTTTTACTTTTCAGGGTTTGATGTTTGATGTTTCACTTCTAAAACCACCATGGCAGATTATTTTTGACTTTTACTCATAATTCTATATAAATGTTAAAGCAGAAAGTATGTAACTGTTAAATATAAAACAATATAAACACTAAATGACTCATACACTGTAAAAAAAAAAAATCATAATAATAAAAAAAAGTTTTGTCATGTAATTTAAAGCATGTGCTTTGTGTGGTAACATCTAAATGAACCAAGTTTTATTAAAGTAATTTTTTTTATTATTATTATAACTGAATACAGCCAATAATGGGGTACTTTAAGGGTTCAATCAAAACCCTTAAAATTCCAAAAAAGTGACAATTAATGTAACAAATTTTCACCGTTGTTACAGTATGGTGTATGTATGCACAAGCTACCGCTCAGATACCTCTGTCTTTTGTTGCAGTGGACAGATGTCCAGCTCTCTCAAAATATATTATTAAGAAAGAAAGAAAAAAAAGATATAAATAAATAAATTAAAAAAAAAATCTTTTGTGATTTAAATTAAGGCATCCAGGGCTATGTTTAAACAAACAAATTGCATATGTGCATGGTACAGTATATGTGCCATTGGCATTATGGAGATGGAAGGAATGGAAGGTGTAACTGCACAGGTAAAGGTATAAATAGTTGGGGGAGGAGATGGGCACTCATTGGCAATTAGACTGCCAGCATGTTTGAATCCTTGAAAAAGGATAGTCCTTTGTCCTGCTACTTTTGTTTCTTAATCTCAGTGCTTACCAGGACTGAGTCATTTACCTCTAGGTAGTCAGAGAGAGTTATTTATTGTGCCCTCATCCTTGCATTCATACACATGCTTCCTTCACATTCACCTTAATCCTCCCTAATGGGTAATGTGCTTAAGACTCCACCTGAAAATTACCTGATGGAAAAAAAAAACCCTCAGCTCTTTTGTTATACTTTTAAATCCAGGTTGTTTGTTGAGGCAATACATATAAATGTGTGTAGATTACAACTGCGCCACAAAAAATGTCATCTGTGTGTGTATGTGAGTGTAAATATATTTAACATAATCAAAAGAAAAGGAAAAAGATTTTCCATTTTAAATCACAAATGACTTTGCATTAGTTTTTCATTCATTTATGATTCAATGTAAACATGACTGAATTTATTATAACTATTTTTTATATAGTTTTATTTTTATGAATATCTATTATTATAAATTCTTTGAAGGCCCAAAGGACACCACTTTTATAGTCCCTGATATTTCCATGACTGTGGGAAACCTGCTAAAATAAAAAATGCAGTATAGCTTGCATTCATTGTAATTTCTTCCGAACCGACGGCACTTGTTTTCTGTGAGGCAGAAGAAAAGAAAATGTTGTGTTAATGCTGTCGGTTTACTATGGATTGTGATAGTTTCAGTCACTTGCAAAAGGCTACCTTAAAAACTGCATCAGTAATCCACAAACATCTTATGAATTCAGATACTTGTTAATATTTTGTTATCTCGTTTTTAAGAGTGAAATTGAACTTGAAATGTACGTGCACTGTTCGCTGACAGAAGAGATTGGACCGCAGCACTACAACTTCCTACTCTTTCTGCCGTATTTGTAGTAATAGAAGCACAAGTAAAAACTCACATGGTCGGTCATTCATTGTTAGCAACACTTTTGTAGCCCAAGAAAGCTATCAGTAATTATTTGCAGTCTATTTACAATAGCTTAGTTTCGAAACTTTCCTGAAACAGCTTCTGACCGTTTGTTATTGATAGGTCGATCTCAGACGTCTTGTCAGGGAGAAAAAAGGAGTTTTTAGAAAATTATTGTGTTATAACAGGTTCTTTAGTATATTATTATTATTATTATTATTATTATTATTATAAGCGTGAGTAAAAATAATCGTCCAGGTTTTTTTTTTTTTTCTTCTTCTTTAAAGATAATTGAAAAGATTGCAATGTTTTAAATAGGCTACGTATAAACATACAATGCATATATTATGTTTTTTTTTCCCACTCGGACGCATGTTCTGGACATGCACAGATAAATTAGTCTTAATTATACAAATATAAAAGTAATAAAGGTCTAGGTAGCATTTAATCTCAAAGAGCACAAAGTGAACTAATGTTTACTTGTATTAAAAATAATTGATATAGTGTGTCGGTGATAGTTATACAAAATAATTAAATCAAAATGAAAACGGTGTAATGTGAAGAATTTGTTCCTTTATATTTGCTAGCTCCTCTCAACTCCAAAGTTTTTGGGACAACCAAATTACTTGTTTTACGGTACTGAAAGTGGAATGTGTGGAATTTGTAAAGCTTCAATTCATCCTGAAGCTACAGCAGTGAGGCAGTGAGGTCTTTAAAGAGAGAGCGCCCCTATTTGATCAAACTCTATCAAGCAATCTGTGTTGTTAACGCTATGTGCAGATGGTCTGTCTAAACTCCATAAACAAGCCAGTACTCTTCAAAGGGAGGAACACTGTTTTCTCACGATTCGAAAAGGTGTAATGACATTTTTCAGGATTTTCTGAAATATGTAATAGCCTACTGACATAAACATTTTTTTAAACTTCAGGAGCTATATTTCTTTATGAAGTTAGGATGTGGAATACCTCGTGACATTCCTTAAAATTTTTACAAAATATTGTGTAGGCTACATTATAGCTTACATGTGCACGAGGAGTTTTCAGATGAAAGCTATGCCGCAGTTCTGCCTGGCAACAGGCGTTCTCGTTCATTGGTTAAGGATGATTTGTGCTTCCTTCTTTTAGGGTAACCCAAAAGAGTTAGCTTTTTTTCCACCCCAGACCACACATTTGTCTCATAAGGAAACCACATTAGAGTTTATGCATAAATGACCGTAATATAAAACTTCATAAAGTGATTGTGCCATAGGCTAGTACAGTCATAAAGAGTTGAAACAATCTAAAAAGCTGTCTCACCAGAAAACAATTGTTAACAGACTTTGAATTTGACATGAATAAAACTTCGGGTCCTGAGCGCACTGAGTTTCTCAATGCGACGGTGCAGGGCACCTTGATTTGGGCTATTATACCGCCCCCTACCAATATTACTTCACCAATACACATCTTCAGACCCTTTTACCCATTCTTTCCAGCCCCGAAACCCACAACACTAGCAGCTTGCCCCTTGCACCCCCACCCTAGCCTACCCCCCACCGATTCTCCTTGGTCACTCGTCACCCGGCATAGGACCTCCTATTTCCCTACTGCTGAAGAAAGGAGCCAAAGCTCGAGAGAAGACAGTTGTTTAAGATTGATCCTCCGCCCTGAGCAGACAGCCTCTCGCTCTCTCACAGGCTCGCTGCTGCTTTGATCTTCCCTTAACAACAGTCACGTCATAGGGGAGTTTTGTCAAGCGGAGCTGCAGCGAGAGTTTAAGAGGGTTCAGCAGAGGCAGCAAAGCATCCACGGGACCAGTGTCCGAGACGAGATCCAGTTTTCTTTCTTTTTGTCACCGCTAAACCTCGGGCACCGCTGAAGACATGGAACACCAGTTGTTTTGCTGTGAAGTGGATACCATTAGAAGAGCTTACCAAGATAGCAACCTGTTGAATGACCGAGTTTTACAGACAATGCTCAAAGCAGAGGAAATCTATCTTCCATCGCCAAATTATTTCAAGTGTGTTCAGAAAGAAATTGTACCTAAAATGAGGAAAATCGTCGCCACATGGATGCTCGAGGTTTGTTTTGGATAATAGCTGTCTTTTTGTATTAGCTGCACAATTTTGCCTCATGATGTGCTCTTGCTCTTTGGACCCCAAGAACTGTTTAATAAATGTAAACATGTTTAAATGTAACTTGAGCTCTTCAGCAATGTTATCCATCCAAGAACTATCACACGGAAATATGCTGTCCGAATATTATTAGTGATTTTTTTTTGTTGCGTAAAAATAATGTTATATTACGAAAGTAATATCAATCCTACACCTGGGAAGTTTTCCGTGGTTTCCGCTATCGCATTTTTTATTTAAATCGATTATTTTTCCCCGTTCATATGTTTCGTTTCTTATTAATCTAAAGAAAATATAAATGAATTTAGATTTTATTTCAATTTAATACCAATGTACACGTATGCATTCTCACTCGTGCCAGTAGCCTATTATACGCCATCTTTGTTGTCGTTTGCTTAAGTTTTTTATATCTCTAAATTCTAAAATGGAAACATTATTGACATCACTTGCGTAAAGACGCTTACTAGTTGTGCTTTAAATCACAGTTATAATTCAAACCTCATTTTTTGCAAGAAAACGTAATATTTGTATCTTAAAAGTTTTGTTTCTGTTTGCCATACACCTCCTGCACGACGGTCTAAAAATATAATATTTTTTAAGTTTCTAAATTCCATATCGTAATATAAACGGTCGGATTATATTTCCCATCGAATGATTTGGATTTACAGATGTTTAACATTAGATTTAATGCTTTGGAATAATTTATATTAATTTTTTGAAACACCCGCTTCTCGCAAATGTCGCATGCTTCTCTTTGTATGTTGGGGCTTTAGAATTCAATTCATTTCGCATCGTTTTTGTCACTGAATTCGAAAGATGTTTTGCTTTTATTCCAATAAAGCATGCGTTACCCAACATTTACATGTGTTTTTTAAGTCGAGCGCGAAACAATTTTCGTATATTTTTAAATATTTTTTGAAAAGATGACGAACTAGAAAATTGTTTCCTGAACCTAGCTTGGACGCCACCTTTTTGCTTCGGAAAGCAACGACCGCTAACATCAGCAGCAAATTGCAATATTAATACTTTGTCCGATGCTTTAAATTTATATTAACTAAATGATTAAGTACTCTTTTTACCGTTCGCAAAAGTCTCTTTTGTAACTTAACCCTTTCTAGTGCAAACGCACGACTCAGCAGATGCTAAACACGTGGGGCGACTCCATAAGATGAAAGCATAGCAAAAATATATAGCCTATATTTCACTTCGTTTATTTAATTCATTTTCACCCAAATATTAGTTTATTTCGATTCTTACCGCATATTTAGAGGGGAAAGCAGCCAATTATTCGAGATCTTTGTTTTATTATATGTACTTTGTTTTATTTAAAGGTCTGCGAAGAGCAGAAATGCGAAGAGGAAGTCTTTCCGCTGGCTATGAACTACCTGGACAGATTTTTATCTGTGGAGCCCACCAAAAAGACCAGATTACAGCTGTTAGGAGCAACTTGTATGTTTTTGGCCTCTAAAATGAAAGAGACTGTGCCATTAACAGCAGAGAAGTTGTGCATATACACGGACAACTACGTCCGTCCCAGCGAATTATTGGTAATTATTCAACACTTCATAATTATACAGCTTGATGCTGCTTTCTTATATTACATAACTTAAGTCAATTAAAGTCATGCAAGTAAAGTAATTTTGCTCAAAGATGTGTACCTACGTGAATGTCTTGGATAAAAAATCTTTACCAGATACATAGGCTAATTGGATTTGTCTACACATGTAAAGCCACCCCTCAGACATAAATATAAACGCGCATGTTACAAACTTCTTTGTACTTTTTATGTGTCCGCTAATTGAATGTAGGCCTTGCTTGACTGTGTAATTAATCGACATCTCCATCTAGCGGTCAAAGAGTGTAAAATCGGATATGGAAAATGCTCCTTTATGTAAACTTGGGCCTTTTTATATCTCCCCTCGCAGCAAAATGGAACTGCTGGCGCTAAATAAACTGAAGTGGGATCTGGCCTCAGTGACACCACATGATTTCATTGAACACTTCCTCGCCAAACTGCCTATACATCAGAGCTCCAAGCAGATACTACGCAAGCACGCCCAGACGTTTGTGGCCCTCTGTGCAACAGGTATGTTTAACTGTTTGTGTTTAGTTTTACTTTGTGCATATTTATTAATGTAAGAGTATTTGCCTTGGTATAAATATTGCTGACCAAGCAAAAGTATTGAGGGCTTTGTAATGAAACATGCATTGAAGAACCTCCCCTTACCTCACCCAGTTCTTTGCTATCAGGCGAACTTCTTTATTGCAATGGAAAGAGCCATCTCGCTTGTCCTAATTCCTCACTCGCAGTTATTGTAAACCAGTGTGGGCCTCTGCAAGAGAGAGGAAGTCTGTTTCCCTTTTGTGGTGATTGCTGTGACTGCACCATGGCTCCTGAGAAGCCCTGCCTGCTTCACAACACCACTGCTATGCACGCAGTGCATGTGAATCAAAAAGAGGAAGCTGTTTTCTGACATTTTTCTTGTGAAAAGGGCTTCGTAACCTGATATTTTCCTATGTCTAGACATCTTGATGTCCAGGTTTCTTTGATTGAGAGCATGTGCTCAGAAGTTAGGCTGCAAATCCACTTTTTTTTTTGCCCATAACACATCATTATCGCGAAACCTACAGCAGTCAGTTTATCACCTGCCAGAATAAGCCAGTAATGCTTCAGGAGGGAGCTACTCCGGTATATTCCCCACTCACATTTACATGGTGGGTATCACCACAGCTCGCTCCCCTTTTTATGTTTATGACCAGCATTTCTTTGGGAAGTAGCCTGGGATCTCAGCCAGGGAGAGTGTGGTTGGTTGGATACTGGGAAGGGGGTGGGCGCTGGTGAATGAAATGAATGAGCTGGGGTGAAGGCTCCCGTGCCTTTATGCTCAATTTGTCTTGACAATTGCCCTCTCGTCTCTGAGCTAGCAATGTTAGATGACTTCCTATAAGAAAGGCAGTTGTATTTCTCTGTTCGCCATGTGTGGGCGAAGCTCAAAGTGAGAGTATAAGGGAAAGAGGCGGCATTGATTTATAAGCTCCGCTTATTGTCCGTTCAAGTTCTGAACGCACCGGAGCCATTTTGAGCTAGATGTGTTTTATGAAGTAGGAGATTGTAATATCTTGAAAACCCTAAGATGCATGATTTATGGGATGTTTTGGGAATGAGAAGGCTGCAGTAGGGGGTAGCTGGCCCAGGACCTACAGCAAAGTCCTCTGCCTCCCCCCAAAGGCTTTGAGCCCTGCCGCAGAATGGTGTCGGGCCTCAAATGTCACGGACTGTCCCCTACCAACCCTGCTCTCATTATAGTTTAGTCATGCTATGCTTCATTATGAGCTCAATCCCAACTCTAGCTTCTGATCCAATATTGCCCATTTTATTCCTCTTATTCTTTGGGCCACTTACTTTTTGGTGGCTTTTTTGAGAATTTCCTGAGATCTAACCACGGTACGTTTGTTGTTTTCAGATGTCAACTTCATCGCAAGCCCTCCATCCATGATTGCGGCCGGCAGCGTTGCAGCAGCAGTGCAGGGGTTGTACCTCAAAAGCAGCGACAGTTGCCCTCTCGTCCCAGAACCTCACCAACTTCCTCTCACAAGTCATCAGAAGCGACCCTGTAAGTGTTCCAACTTCCGTACTGTATATCACTACAGAAGACCCGATATGTCGTTGTCATTGTTGCTAATCTCCCTGTTTCTCTCCAAAGGACTGTCTGCGATCGTGTCAGGAACAGATCGAGTCCCTGCTGGAATCTAGTCTCAGACAAGCTCAGCAGCACAACATCTCCACAGAGACCAAAAGAGTGGAGGAGGACGTGGACATCTCTTGCACTCCCACAGACGTCAGAGACATTAATATCTGAACGGATCGCTATTCATCTTGTGTGCGATGAATCTCTTCATCTTTGTTTCTGTTGGGTATGGGCTTTGGCCAAAGGCTTCATGGGACAAATGGAAAACGGGCTCACACCTGCACCCCACCATCCGACCAATACCTCGACAACTTGCCCCTCAGCGTGTCCTAACAGTTGACTGCTGAGCGGCATCCCCTGTGGTTTTGACGATTGGGCTATCACTGGCCAGGACCACCAGTGGAGCACAGGGAATGAAAGGAAATCTCAATTCTGTCCTTCGGCCCCCCTCTATGTCCCAAGTCAAAAATAAAACAAGCGAAAAATGATATAGGCTATCTAGGATTTTAAAATTGTATAAACGACAACAGTAGTTGTTACTTGCCCTGACTTGTCGCTGAAAAGACAACGCTGGGTATTTTTATTTCAAGTGTGTCAGAAACTATTTTTGAAAGAGAAGAGACGTTATTTGTATCTTCGATTTCTTTCTCTCATAGATAGTACCTTGTTACACTTGCTACGAGTGCTCCTTGCTTTTTCTGCAACCTAGCCATGTAAATATATATCCCCGCTTGCTATGCCTTTAGTCACTTTTTATATAATTCCTAGACAGATCCCCTAACAAGATTCTCTTCTCTTCCAAAATGGTTTATGTAACCTTAGTATATTTTTTTACGCATGTTATTTTTGTTATGATCTAGAAGGCTGTGGATTGCCAGGGGCTGAGGTTCTAACTTGAGGCCAGACGGAAACATTTCTTCGAATCGTTGCCTTCACTGCCATTAATAATGTATATCGTCATCACTGCCATGACACAATAAGCTTATGTTGTACCTGCTCCCCGGCTGAGCTTGCAGTGTGGTCCACAGTCTGCTTTTTTGTTTAGATTCATGTATTATCTAAAAACCATTCCATTTAAAAAAGAAAAAAAAAAAGCACTTTCAGTCCGTCGTTTAAGGCTGGCTTTTTAGAAGAAAAAAAAAAAAGAAAGAAATTGTTAAAAACAATGAGGGGGAACATGGAATGGAGGACGGAGCAGGTCTCTTTATCTATGGTGTAAGTGGTCTGTATAAGAGAAAGGAGAAGAGGGGGGACATTGAGAAGATATTTGCTCACTGAAGGCTTAAACTGAAGCCCGCGGTGTAGTTTTAATGGCTACGCGATCCTCTTGTCAGAACGGATGGATGCTAGGGAATGTTTAAGGTGCGATCCAACAGAACGCACGTAGAGCGGTAGAAACACTACGATGTTAAATCAAAGATTAAGAACTATTTATTTTTTTTCAGTTCCCCTCTTAAGGCCAGTATGCACGAATGCCCAAGTGTACCTATGTTTGAAGTATGTATAATGACCCGCTAGTTGCTAACTCGTGACACCATAGTTAAAGTATTTTTCCGAGTTGATGTACTCTGGTCTAGATATTGTTAAAACAAAAGTTGTGGCTTAAAGTAGATTTTGCACAAACCCAGAGATGTCAGTTTGTCTTGTGGATCTCTGGAAGGGGAGGAAGATGAGGAGGAGAGATGGTAGGGTGGGAGGCAAAAAAGGGTGATGGCTGGACATCAAAGAGTTAAAGCAGAACTGAGACGTTTGTACCGTGAGGAATAACTTAAGAGGAGAACCTGGGAGAAGACACTCCTCATATTTAGCTGCTATGGAGGGATTTCCAGCAAGTATGAAACTTTCAAATGGAAAACAACAAAAAAAAAAAAGACGCTTCTTTCTCTTGTCTTGTTTTGCTGCTATTTTTTGGTTTGTTTATATGAAATGTCAATACAATGCCATGTAATAGGTTTTAATTTTCTCATAGAAAAATTATGATATTATTGACAACTTTGGTTCTTTTGGTAGGTTTTTTTTTTTTTTTATGTGATCAATTTTTGTTAATTGTGATTTCTACGCTATGCTATTCCCAAAACAAAGAAAAAAAAATTAATAAATAAAAAAAGCAGATGAAAAAATAGTCAAATGTTCCTGTTATACCCCACAATACCTCAACCTACAGTGATTTAGCATTGATTTAGTCTGGGATTTTTCTTTAGTGCTATTTTTATGTTATGTTATTTTATTTTATTTTATTGTTTTTTGGTTTATACCATGCCTGTTAGTCCTGTTGTAAAATGCAAATGAACATGTTAATCATCCTACTGGGTCCTGATGCGAGCGAGTAGAAAGCACATTGAATGGAATTGGTGCCATAAACTCTTTTGAGTTTTTTTTTTTTTTTTTAGCTTGTTTCATTAAAGGAGACTATATACCCACTTAAGCCTCTACTAGCCCATCTTGATGAGTTTATGAAGCTTTTATTTGAAAAATGACACCGTTATACTGCCATGTGTACTTACAAAGCCATAGTTTAACACAGTGCAGATATTCATGTATAAGTGGCTGCCTGTCTTCTTCTGAATACAAGAGACCTGGCATGTCCACATCAACCCGTTGTCTTAATAAATGCTACGCAGCTTCAATCAGCAGTGGTGATTCCCTTCATCTTCTTTTTTTTTGCATAAACCCATGAAATTTGTATCCTTGTAAAGATCCATATATTCAGTGCTTGTGGGATGTTTTGCTTGGTTGTTTTACTTCACTCCCTTTAGCCTTTGACATGGTGCTGCTATGTGTTTGCATTGAGTCTAGAAATGATTTGCTGAAAGAGATGCGGCGATAAGCTAGGAATGATGGAAGAAGTGATTCAGGACCCAGGGGACACAGATTTTTTTATCATCTGTAGTATCAGGAATCTATTTTACCTCAAGGTGGAAATGAAAATACAACTGAATGATTAAAACTAGCTTGTATATTGATACACACACACCTAGAGTCTGTCATGCAATCGAGGAAAAGAGACTGCGGAGTTCCCGAGCTTTTCTCTTGAATGTGTTTTAGGGGAAACTGAGAAATGATTGACTGCATCCTCCCATCCCCACACCATAAAAGCTTGGCTTTTATGTCTTGATTCTGTTGTAAAACAAACCTGTAGTGTCTTTTAGTTCAATATGGCATTCATTCCCAAGGATCAAAGTGTGTTGATCCTGAAATACCACGTCATGGTTTGATTTTTGTTTTGTTTTATTGTTCACAAACCGGTCACTGGTCTGAAATGCACAATTTTGCTGACCCATCTTAGACATGAGGTTAACTAGAATAAAACTTGAGCTTCAAAAACCACTTGTCTTGTGTGATTTGTATTTTTATTGTGCTCGCACAGCTTATAAAGTGTTAAAAAAAATGAAAATTCTGCCATTTCCTTAACCTATTTCAAACCTGTAAGAAAAGTCATTTTTGAAAATATCTGTTTTTTATGTCAATACAATTACATACCTTCAATGTCTATCATTTTAAGTCAAACATTTTTTTTTTTTTTTAATATACTAACAATTTTCTGAATTAAAAATGCAAGGGAAAAAGCGTACACAAGAAGCATTGAATATTAAAGTTCCCTAATTCATCTGAGTTCATCTATGGCACATGTAAAACTATAAAATTAAGTGCTAAAATGTGAAATACATTAGCAATTGCTTAGTAAGGGCGACTTGGGCACATGCCTCCAAAAAAGAGCAGCTGAAAACAGGTTGTTCTTGTTTTTGCTTAAAAACTTTTAGATTCACTAAATATTAATTAAGCAGGAAGCTGAAGATATGTCTGATGTGTACAGCTAAAACAGATTCTGAAAATAACATTTTCAGAGGAAGTGAATGTTGAACTTTGCTGAGGTGAGAAAGGATTGGTCTGTTGAGTAAATAAACGCTGTTCTCTCATGTATCAAGCAGGTGATACCCTTCTTTTATTGTCAGAGTATTATCTGGCATCCCCAACAGACAGTCTTTGATGTTCTGTTTTGAAACACACTGCAGACAGGCCAGCAGGCATCATTCAGGAGACTGCAAGAAAGAAAGAACTCAGACTATTTCACGCACCTTCGCTACCGACTGAGGTTTGAGATAATACTGTCTTTGGCTTTTGTGGGCATTTCAGTGTCTGCAGTTTCAGAGCAAGAAGCAACATTGCTCCCCTCATACACACTATTCCAAAAGCTAAAGTGCTAAGGTTTGCCTTTCCAAGATCTGACATACAAAAACTGAACTCTGTTCACATGTGAAAAGTGCATAGGTAATGTATGTCTTGATAAAAATGATAGAGATAAGTTAAATGACTTCTAAGGTCAGTGTTACAACTTTTTAAACTCTACTTTTGAGCATTTAACTTTTAAAAGTTCCACTAAGCACTGGAACAAACAAGTAGTGTGCTTTTAATCAAAGTATAGGCATAAAGATGATATAGAATTCATAGAGTTGTCCCAAAAAGTGTATTTGGAAACTTATGACCAATGTATGAACGTCATTTTGCATTCAGTAACAAAAAAAATAAACCAGATGGCATCAGGAAACAAAATTAATCTAGAGATTGTCAAAACTAACTTTTTTGTGTATTAACCAACCATAGTGCCAAGGTGATTTTAGAAGATGTATTAAATATGGCTCCTGGAGGGTCAAGGTCTTGAAGAATTTTGCTATAACCCTAAGTAAACACACCCAAACCAGCTAGTCTAGGTCTTCAGGATTACTACAAACTTCTGGTCAGCTAGACTGGAGCTAAACAGTGACTCAATTCAAAACTGTGCACTAGAATACAACTCTTACATTTATGTATTTGGCAGACACTTTTATCCAAAGCAACTTACACTGCATTCAAGGTACACATTTTATTAGTTCTTGGTTTCTCTGGGAACTGAAGATATAACCTTGGCGTTATGGGCATGCTCTATTGTTCGAGCTACAGGAAAGCTTACGCATACTATTTTTACCATGTCTTCATATGGCAGAAAGAAGAGAGTATTATGCTAGAATGTTAATGTGAATTCAGACTCTCTTTAAGTTCAGTCAGGTGTCCAAGCAGAGAGTATCACATTTATAGTTCATTATAACTGTGAACGTGTTTCAACATTTGACCACTATGACTGCATCTTAAATCGCATACTCTCTGAATAAGTACTTTTTTTGTACAAATAGGCCTAATTATTAGACCATTAAAAAGTACATTTTATGTAGTATAAATATTTGTGGTATGAATGTAATCCAGATGTACTACATTCAATTACATTGACATGTGACCTACCAGTGATTCACTGCCATTCACAAATCCTCTCCTGTGATATGATGGGATACACACTTCAGAATCTCACCGGAAATAGTAGGTCATACAGAGACTTGTTGCCTACTGTTTTATGAATACTGTCAACTCTGTTCATATAGGCTGCTGTTACAATTTAGTAGGGTAATGTGTGATTTCAGATGCGACCAAAGTGACATAATTTTTGCCTTTAATTAATTAATTAATTTGAAACCTAACAAATATCTTTCCTTTTTTTTTATTTTTGGCTTGAAAAGTGCACTTTCTGCTGTCTTTCTTTACAATAAATGTAAAGGTTTGATTCATCCAATAAGACAACACTCTTAAAGGGATAGATCACTAAAAAAATAAAATTCTGTCATCATCAATTCACTTTCCAAGCCTATATGGAATTTATTTCTTCTGCAGAAACACACACACACACACAAATTATTTTGACGAATGGTTACTGCTGACTTCCATGTTTGAATGAACAAAAACAAAACTATCCTACAGGTTTGGACTGACATGAGGGTGATTATTTGATGACAGAATTTCCATTTTTGTGTGAACTATTTCTTTAAGTCCTAACAGAGTGATTACAGGTGTCATTGGTAATTGTATTAAACTACATTGTTAATACAGATGAAATATTAAAGGGGCCGTGAACTGCCTTTGTTTTTTTGTTGAATGTTTTTTTTTTATTATTTGTCCTGTTCTCTGAGGTCCACTGATAATGTTATCAATATTTTATTTATAAGTAATAAGCGCTTTTTTCTGTCCTGTTTTTTGACTCACTCATCAGAACGCTCTGTTTGAATAGGCATGGTGGATTGTAGACTCTGAAGTAAATGCCCACCATAAAAAAAGCTATTCACACTTGTGTGTTGCGACATTACTGTCGAATCCAATATAGTCAGCACAGCATTGTCTTTCAGTTTTCAATATTTTGGAAAATCCTGCGTTGAATTTTGCTTTGTTTATAAAATAATCTGCAGTAAAAATCTGCAGTAAAATTAAGCAAACAAAAGACCGAGTTCTTACTGACATGGTCGGGAACTGATCTTTCTTCAGCGCGAGGCGGTGTTTAGCCGCACTATTACATCATAAAGTGGCACACTCCACAAGCTGTTGTTTTTTTGGCAGACTGGCTTCAAAATAAGCTGTTTTAGACTACAACAAAAGTTTTGAGTTCTGAACTTACAGGATGTTTTTTATAGCACAATAACCTCTCATATTTCAAAAGATTAAGGGAATTTTGGTTTCTCAGTTCGTGGACCCCTTTAATAAATTATGTAATGTGAATGGGAGTTTCCTGCTTTTGTCCTGTTAGATTCATAGATAAGCTGCAAGTTAGTTTTTGATTAATTTTATTTGGAAAATAATTACCACTTTTACAAAAATGATTATTTGAACCAAATACAGTGAGGAAATATATTTTTTGATCCCCCGCTGATTTTGTATATTTACCAACTCACAAAGAAAATGAACGGTCTGTAATTTTTATTGGTAGGTTTATTTTAACAGATAGAGACTGTTAAAAATCCAGAAAGAAAAACACAATATATAAAGGTTAGAAACTGATTTGCATTTCAGTGAGTGAAATAAGTCTTTGATCACCCTATCAACCAGCAAGAATTCTGGCTCCCACAGATTGGTTACGTGTCCATGTGGAACACAGATTAGTCCTGTCACTTTAAGAAGTCACTCCTAATGTCAGCTCATTAGGCGTATAAAAGACACCTGGCCACACAATCTGTATCTTTTCCATTCCCACCTCTCCCAGCACCATAGGCAAGACCAAGAGCTGTCAAAGGATGTCAAAGACAAGATTGTAGATCTTGGCTTGAATGGGCTATAAGACCATCAGCAAGAAGCTCGGTGAGAAGGAGACAACTGTTGGTGCGATTATTCAGATATGGAAGAAATACAAAACAAAACCATTGATCGGGCCTCAGTCTGGAGCTCCGTTCAAGATCTCACCTCATGGGTAAGGATGATCATGAGAAAGCTGAGGGATCAGCCCTGAACTACAAGGGAGGAGCTTGTTAATGATCTTAAGGCAGTTTGGGACCACAGTCACCAAGCAAAACATTGGTAACACACTACGCCGCGATGGACAGAAATCCTGCAGCGCCCGCTCAAGAAGGCACATGCACAGGCCCGTTTAAAGTTTGCCAGTGAACATCTAAAGGATGTCAGAGAAGGCTTGGGAGAAAGTGCTCTGGCCAAAATTGATCTCTTTGGCATTAACTTAACTCGCCATGTTTGGAGGGAGAAAAATGCTGACTATGACCCCAAGAACACCATCCTACAGTCAATGTGAAAGCATTATGCATTGGGGCTGTTTTTCTGCTAAGGGTAAGGAGATGACTTAAACGGCATTGAGGGGCAAATGGACAGGCCATGTACTGTAAATTTTGAACGAGAACCGCCTTCCCTCAGCCAGAACACTGAAGATGTGGTCATGGATGGGTCTTCCAGCCTGACCTGAAACATACTGTAGCCAAGGCAACAAAGGAGTGGCTTCAACATTAGAGGCACATTAAGGTCATGGAGTGTCCTAGCCAGACTCCAGACCTCGATCCTATAGAAAATCTGTGGAGGGAGCTGAAACTTCAAGTTGCCAAATGAAACAGCCAAGAAACCTTAAATATCTTTAGAGTGGATCACAAATCCTCTCCTGAGATGTTGCAAACCTGGTGACCAACTACAAAAAAACGTCTTACTGTACCTCTGTGCTTGCCAAGGGTTTCTGCGCCAAGTACTAAGTCATGTTTTTGCTTGGGGATCAAATACTTATTTCACTCACTGAAATGCAAATCAATTGTATTTTTTTTGGTTGATATTCTGTCCCTTATGTTAAAATAAGCATCAGCCTACTATAACAATTACAGACGCTTCATTTCTGGGGCAAGTTGGGCAAACTTTACAAAATCAGCAGGGGATCAAATAAAATATTTTCCTACAATGACTCTGAAATCTGTGTTACATAAATATGAACTGTGAAGGATTCAGTTTGTCATTTTGAGACACTCTCATACCCAGAACTGAAGAATATTATATCAGTGTAATTACAATATATGACTGCTAGTCCAAACTCAACCATCTCCCTCATGACCACATTCGTGCCCCCCCCCCACCTCTACCCCTTCATCTGAGTGATAGTGGTTGAACCTTTCTGTCTGTGCTGTGAATAGGAATTGCGCATTTATCATCCACATCATGAACAGTGCGAGGAGAAGCAAGCAGCCTCAATGCTGAGATTGGAGCTCGTGTTGTGTGTGGTGTTGTGTGGTGTGTGCGGGTAAAGAGTTGGGGGGTATGAGAGCACCAACGGCAAAAAAAAAGGGAGATACTATGCCACCATTCAACTTGCAGGCCTTTTTTTCAAGTGCCCGTCGGTGCATTTGTCACGTCCTCCTTTCATTTCACCACTCTCACACCTGCTCCGAAATTCCTGAACATTTTTTCTGAACCTTCCCGCGTCCTGCTTCATTTTCTCGACTCCCTCCCTTTCGCTGGCCCCATCACTCTGTTCCACCAACGTGAAAGGAAACCAAAGAGAAACAGTGCCTCCCTCTACCTCGTTCACAGACTCAAGCCCTCTGTCTTACACCCCCCAAGTTCATGTTCTTCTTGTTCTGCATTTTGGAAATAAGCTCTCCCCCCCACTCTCTCAAGCTCGGCACACACACAAATACTGAGAAGATGTGTATCATTTATGGGATCAAACAAATAACAAAGGAGGACACTGACTCTACTGCCACGTGCCTCATGGAACTTTAACTATGAGATCAACAATATGAAAACATTAAAGGGATAATTCACCCAAAAATGAACCATCATGTATCATTTACTCAGCCTCGCGCTGATCAAAACCTGTGTGACTGACTTCTTTTGAAGATAAAACATCCCATTTAAACTGAGAATTGAAAGTCAGTAGGATTCCAGTGTTGCATTCACCCCCAAAGCTATCTTCTTGCAGACAGGTTTGGAATGACCGCGGCTGATTTAATTGATGACAGACTTGAAATCCTCTGTATGATACAATTTCTTAACATATAGTCAGGTGGCACCAAAAGTATTTATAAACATAAATCATGTTATTCCATAACTGCTTGACTTTCTTCTAGAAAATAAGAATGTTTACCCTGAAAAAAATGTGTTTTGAATCCAGACAATGCAATCGCTAAATTTCATCTGATGTTGTTTCAACACTACAAAATATCTTCTTTTGTATAGGGTTATTGAAATGACCTTTGCATGAGTAATACATGATGATACCCCCTTTTTTGGGGGAGTATTTCTTTAACACCTCTTGAAACTTGAACCACAATTCAAAATTGCATCAGACTCCTTCATTGTATAGATTGCCAAAATATCAAACACAAGCATGGGTTTATTTTTAAAGAACAAGCATAAAAAAAAAGATGATAAACCAATAGATTCATTTAACTAATCCTTTTGTTATTTTCTAATGATTATTCAGTTCCCATTACTGTATAATATATGTAGTTCTGGCTTCCTTTCCATCCCTCAACCAAAACTTTGTATGACTCCACCAGCACCCAAAATGATCCGATGTGTAGCGGCTGACCTGGAGAGGTCTTCAGGGGAAGAGCATGGTTTTATTCTGTCAGGGCCTCAGAAGGTGCCGCCAACAGGCTAGTGTGCGTTCCTGCTGCTGCCCACATCGTAGACCAGCTGCCTCTCTAGAAAACACCCTTAATCTGCTGCCCACTCCGTCGTGCTGATATTCTGATCTGCACCTCATACTTCAAATGTGAAAACAAAGGGGGCGGGAGCGGGAACAAAACCGAGTACGTCGTACAAGCCCCCTGGTCGCTCTCGCACTGGCCCCACTTCAGCAATTGTTGCAGCCACAGCAACTGTCCCCCTTCTGGGCCCGCGTGTAGCGGCACGGCCGGCCAACCTATCCGTCCGGCGGACTCTGCTGGCCACCCGGACCACAGCCCGAGGAAGGACCCCAGGATCGGCGTTCAGGCCTTTAGGATAGGGGTGGTTCGCCCCGGGACTCCTCGGGGAAAAATGGGATTCTCCCAAATGGCAGATGTGTAATGTCTCCTCACTCTCTAGCCTCCAAATTATTTTATATCTTAAAATATCAACTAGATGTATAATAAACTGAAATCCAGCAACACACACCATGCGACACATCAAACATGTTATTCTAAAAATATTTTGAAAATATCCATATTATCATTCCCCATAAATAACTAGAAAAATCTAATTTAGAACCGCTTTTTTTTTTTTTTAACTCCCCCCCTGACTGTCTTATCTTCTTGCCCTGTTTTATTATCGCCATGGCCTTAACACATCAAGCTTTGCAGCGTCCTAACCTGTAGTCCAGTGTAAACGTTACCCCTTTCTTGGACTCTGTCTGTGCTGCTTATCTCCAGTTAAACACTGTTTTTACAAGCCCCCCCCCTTGCGTTCCTTGCAGTTGATCGCCCGGCCGTGCCACCTGCCGGCCAAAAACCTTTCCTCCCATTTCACCACCAGATGGCGTTGTTAACGTCTCTTCTTTGTCGAAATCCCCACACCGCCGGGTTAACAATGGTTTCCATGTACACCAAACCCCCTTGGGAGAACGAAGAGGATTCTTATGAGGACCGTGGCTTGGCTTGTCTGGATCTAAAGTAACTCCTCCCCACTGCATTGTCTATTTCGCACATCTGATCTCCCTTTCCACCCTTCACACACCTACGAATAGCACGCCAATCTTCCAATCCGTGTTTTTAGCCTTCCGTGTTCGCGCGTGTGTTCCAGACCCCAGAATTTGCCTCACGTGTCGAGTGTGAGCGTGCTCCCCCGCGTCCTATCTTATACACACGGCAGGGTGAAACACCACAACACTCTGAATCAGGACTGTTTCGTCTGCCCAGCGGCTCCTCATGGCGTGCTCACAGGCGGAATGGAGGCGCTCTGCGCCTTGCCACGGCTGCTGTCCGGCCCCTGACCTCTTCGAAGGACATCCTGTTGCTCTCTTACCTATTCTTCCAGTCTGTTGGCCCCGTCAAGTAAACGAGCCCCCTGGAGCGGTGCACTGTGTTCCGGCTGGGGGAATTTTGTTGCTTCCCCAGTAAAAACACCACTTCGAACCCAGGTCACGTTGCATTTTAACCCCGCGCTGATGGGCAGGTTTGCTGACATTCCATTGTCTAAACTGGGCCACCACCCTTTCCATGTTTCCTCTTGAAGCGGTGTGAGAGAGGTCCCCTCCTACTGGAAAGTTTTGGATCACTCCAATCCGCAGATTCCTTATGCCTTCCGCCCTTTCTACAAGTCGGGAAGAAATATATGATTCCTCTCTCCTCCTCTTAATACTACTGCTGAAAAGCAGTGTTTGAATGTTTCCTCCGCACACATGCCTTGCTGTCACATCATGCTGTTGCGAAGGGCGCTTCCATGCCAGGGCACCTCCATAAATAAAAAGAACTGAAAAAAAAAACCCCCCCCCCAGAGAGCTCAGATCTTCGTGCATTTACCTCGTTTGCCTCGCTTACTCCCCGTCAATATTCCCTCTATGGGTAATGTATGGAAACTGTAGGCTATCTATGCGGCCCTGGCCCACAAACCAAGTCCCCCGTTTGCACGGAGGGCCTTTGTCGCCATCGCCAACCATCACATTGCTGGGTCAAAACCTATTGCTTTTTGTGTTGTTTGTTTTTTGCTGGGGGTTTTATCACAAAAATCATTCGGGTTTTATGTAATGTTCGTGTGATTATTTTGTACTTTTCCTACCATAAAGATCTCAAAAACTTACCTTCTGGATAAGTACTATGCATTGCTATGAACCTTCATTTGGACCCCTCCCGGCGATTTTCTCAATATTTCGATTTCTTTTTTTTTTTGCTTCTGGCACCGTCAGATTCCAGATGTTCAAACAGTGTATCCAGCCAAATACTGTCCTCTCCTAACAAACCAACACGTCAATGGAAAGCTAATTCAGTTCAGTTTATGTACTCTTAAATTTTTAAAAAAAATCCCGACCCTTGGTGTTCGGTCTTGTCTCAGGTTATTCCTGTTCCCACCCGTCGAGCCCCCCATGTTTCTCAATATTTTTTCACAAACACTAACAGACAGGAGGAAAACTCCCCCCCTAAGAACTACAATTCATCCTGTAATCCTCTCCTGTAAGGTAATAATAATCTCTTCCCGGATACTGCGGGTAATGCTGCGCGGTGCCTGGCCGTCTTGTAAACCCCGATTTTATGCATGCCCGAACGTCATGTCTTAACTGTTCTCCCCGTCTCTCTCACCCGCCATGCACCACGATTTCCTCAAACCCTTCCTGATACCCTTCATCACGAAACCTGAAAACAAGAGGGACGTTATGAGACAGTCACTGAAACTAACGTTAAACAGCCACGCTGAACTACTGAGAGAGAAAAGACATAAAAAAAAAAACTCAGTGACGAATACGTGTACGTGTATAATCACGCGCTGATTTAGCCTGTCATCAGCCATGATAATGGAGTCAAATAGAATCATCACCGTCGGACACAAAAAGCCATTTTACAATAAAATGATTTGTTTTTCTATCCCGAAGTTTTCGCTGATGGACACTAGCTTCCGGAAGTCGTTCTTCTTCGTTGCAGTTGGGCTGATGTTAACACGATGCGCCAGGACCACCACAGCGCCTCTTCTGGGAGGGAGAGTAAACCGAAGCAAGTTTCGATTTTTATGAATCGATCAAAATAAAGTGAAATGTCACATTTGTTCTAAACTGAAAGAACGACTTTATCTTGAATTTTAAGGCAGAACATGTCATTCAATCATACTTACATGTTTCATTTACCTCGTTTTAACTTTAGTTTACATTCAGAGCTACACCGAGGACAAAATCCCTCTTTTTTCAGGTGTCATAATTCAACAGGTAAGATTTTTCCGTTTTTCTTACTCCTCGTAAATTGTGAATAAATAGTTATTATTGTCATACTGTGAAAATAACTTTTCTGATTGAGTGTTTTTGGGACATGCTAGGTGGTGCCACAAGGTTGTTAACACTGCTGCAATAGGTGGCCCATGTTAACTGAACTGATTATGAGACAAATATCTACCAGCACCTTGGAAATGATTAGAGCATAACGTCACAAAACTACAAAACTGCCAACAGTATTATGTTTTACATTCACATTCATACATTCATACATATTATATATATATATATATATATATATTATATATATATATATATATATATATAGATATATATATATAATATATTATATAAAATAAAAAAATAATAAAACATATATAAATATATATATATATATATATATGTATATATATATATATATATATATTTATATATATATATATACATCACACAGGTATAAAATGTGTCACTATACTAAAAATGTAATGTCTAATTTCACAAATAAAAATGAGTGATTTGTAAACTGTACCTGGCATGGCTTTTCAAGCATTGCTCCTTGTCTTCAACTTTAATTTTAGAAAATTGCATTTGTATGTTTTTATTCATTTAACTGTGCAAAAAACACAAAACAAAAAAACATTTATTTCTAAAACTATTCATTGCTTTACTTCTATACTTTGCTTGCTTACAGAAGACACCACATATGGGCTCAGTCCATAATCTTAAGGTTGAGTTTGAATGAAGCTCTATATTACATATAACATTATCTCAAAATGCAACTAAATACTATGACAGTAGAGGGAGCCACAAATTTTACAAAAAACGTTTTTTGTTATTCAAGGGTATCATGCAAGCACATGCTGTATATTCTGCTGTTTTTTGAGGCCCACACATATGTACAATACATCAGTTTTTTGTGGAAGTACCATGCAGTCAAACAATATCAAGAATAAAATATCTAGTCAGTTTTTAGTTTTTTTTTTTTTTTGGTTCTGGCAATGAAAGATGAACAGCTGCTGCTTATATTTAAAAATGAACCAACCTTCCACTTCTGTGGGGGGGGGTTATCAGTTGTGATTTTCTGTAGATTTTTTGTCCACGGGAATTTAAGAAAACTATGTAACCACATTTAGCATGTCATTTATTTCAAAAGTAGAATTTAATTTCACCATATTGTCCTCTTTTCAGAAAAAACAAATAGTTCTTATATATTTATGAAATACTAAAAAAAAAGGGTTAAAACAAAATATGTTTTTACAGTGCATTCTAAATTATGCTGATATATACTGTATTAACTAAAGTTTTAAAACAAATAAGTTAAAAAACAGCAGGGTCGTCACACAAAACACATGGAAAAATAAATAAATTCAAGCTGAACCATTATGGTTGCTCTTATAACGATCTTCAACATTTGGAGTGGATTTTGTTTTGTTTCCAGTCTCTAACACTACATTTGTCCAGTGACTGTATCCAGTGTGCAGGTTGCTTTCACTGGACTTTTTCTGAAAGTCTGGCCCTGTGCCCTGTTTCATAGCAGGACTGATTTTATACAGTCTTCAGTTTCTTGAACTATCTGGGTCGTTTCCTTAGAACATTCACAAGTGATTATTTAGTCCTCATCTTTTGTTGAAACTGGGACTCTGGATCACAATTTGAGAGATCTTTCCAAAAGGGTCTATGCTGTCTATTTCAAGGCCCAACTGATGGTCCTGTTCAGGGTCAGCAGAAAAACGCTGCTCCCCTGAAAGGTGGTTGGTAGGTTCCTGAGAAAGTTTGTTGACCATGGGCAGGAGACTGGGATGCAGCATTCCCGTCGTTACTGTTCAACTTGCTTTTTGCACCACCCAAATTCACAAGGGGGGCTCCATTGTTTGCTTGAGATGTAGATGTTGTTAGCCATCTGGCATGATGTGTTCCAAAAAAAGAGCAGTCCTCCCCTTAGTGTAAGTGTGCTGCAAAAAACAAAAGCAACAGCATGAGAACTCACAAATTTATGCAAAGAACCACCACATAATATGGATATCTCATCAGCCTGCCCTGCCCTGCATGTGTTTTAAGTTTTTTGATAGCTCTTTGCTCTCCACATGGAGAGGTCCAGGGTTGTTATTGCTGTTTCTTTTCAATGAGGGTTTTAGCTATGCAAAACATCCCCCGCCGTGGGCAAAGGTTGATGCAATGACACCACTCAAATCAGCGTATTTGGACATTTATGTGAGAATCATTTTTGTATGTTGTTCTGGTCAAATCAAGTAAATTGAGCAGTTGAAGTACTCCCAAAGTCATATTTGCCACTATTCATAATTTGTGATCAGTTGTTTTAATTGGCTTGGCAGCTGTTATAAATATCAGTTCAGTATCTAAGAGTGAAGGACAGATTTCTAGGACATCTACTCAAACGTTTATTCATTTCTGAGTTATATGCATGCTGATGACTGGTTGTTTCTCCTGTCCGAAAATAATGTTCTTGGTTATAACGTCAGATGGGAGTAATGAACCCATGACCAGAACATAATGTCAATAAAGCTAGATGTCTGTGGCGAAATCGGCTTGTCTACGCTTCCGCAGTCTATTTTAAAGGACATTGTGGAGGTGACCTTAGCACAGCAAGGTTATCTCTGATGAATGTGTGTAGCTTGTATTATGATTGGTGGCCAGAGTGCCAAAGTTCCACTCTCTAAGAATTAAATTATTGCAATAAGTATGTCACTGTTCTAAAAAAGAGTTTTAGAAAGTGTCCCACTACTTGTGGCCTCAGTTGACCTCTTTTTTCAGTAAGACAATATTGGCTACCTGAACTCTACTGTTTTTGAAAAAATGGGCATTATCTTATGATCAGGAATCTAAATGCACCTGCAAATACCCCTAAACCCTCAACACAAGTATTTCAGTTAACAGGGTTCTTCAGGTAGATATGATTCTCAATAGAATTGCTAATACAAATAGAGAAGACAAATTTATAAGATTGTACATTCTATTGCTTCCGATTGTCAAACCTACCGATCCATACAGTTTTTCCCACTCGGTCCATGCAGAGAAATCTGGTGCTTGCAACACCTTTAATGGCAACACAGCCCGTATCCACAGGTCGTATCTCAACCAAACCTTTAGGAAACAAAACACGGTTTTTATTGAAGGCAATAACAATAAAGATTGTTATTTTGTTTACTCTGAAATTAAAATCTCTCAAATCTTCATTTAAACATTATCGGTCGGAAAATGTCTCACAAATACGGGTTTGTATTGTACATTTAACTTCCATCGCATCGCAATTCTAGGCTTAATGATTTGCATCAAATTGCGTAGCACCGAAAAAAAGCATAGTGCATGTTTGCAGAATAATATAATGATGCATGACATCCAACAGTGAGGTAGTGAGTCAAAATAATAATAATAACAATAACTATAATAATAATAGTGCAATTCATAGAAAAGGTGACTTAAGTTCACTCTTTCTAATATTTTAATGTTTATTTTAATTTTATTGTGTTTAAATAATAAAATGAAATGAAATAATATATACAATGTCATTAATAAAGAAAAAAAAAGTCTAATTGAAAAGCTGAAAATCGGTCATAATCGTGCATTAGGCTATTATATCTAAATAATAATAATAATAATAATAATAATAATAATAATAATAATAATAATAATAATAAACTACAATATTTATTTATCTTTTCAGAACGGAAAACCATAAATCAGAAAGAACATAATGATTCAATTGTGCACCCACGTGCTGTTTTACTTGATGGTTACACCACTTGACATTTTTTGTATAGGCCTAGCCTATGTTTAATACACATATTTGAAATCAATATACATTTCAAAAATACACTTCTAAGAAATCGATACGTGTTTTAAATTGTATTTTAAAAGATTTTCCCTCTTTATCATCTTGGACGCCCTTATTTGCCATTGACACCATATATACGTGAAGCGCTGAGATAAAGCTTAGTAAAAACAAAGGGTTGTTTCATTTTGCCAAAATGTTGGAACAGGCGAGGTCACGACAACGGGGGTACGCTCTCCCACGCCCGATGCTAACCTTCACCACAAAAACAGTGGGGTGGGGGGGTACAAAAGAGTAAGAGGGAGTGGCATTATTAACTCTGGTAACTCTGTAATGGTAAATATTAGGCTGTTCTAGTTTCTGATGTGAAATCACCGCACACTCTGTTTATCCTTTGTATTGCTCTGTTTTGGCCCAAAGCTCTTGGGCAACTGGCCCTGTTTAAAATTGGTCTTCCTCTCTTCTCAGGGATTTCAATTCGGGGATAAAGCAGTTCCCCTCTTTGGCAGTTCTGCGGAAATCCGGGCAAACACCACCACCCCAATGGAAAAACATTTTCAAACAGAGCGATTGAAGGGGCAGAATAAACAATTATTTCAAACAACAACATTTTTATTCCTGCTATGGTGTTATTCTACTGCAATAACTCCGATTAATGTGAACATTTTTTTTCTCTTCAGATGAAGGCAATTTCGAGAGAGGGTTCAGTGTTCACGGTCGGAAGTTGGGCAAGCTTTTTGGAATTTTGTGCTAAAAAACTTTTCCGAATATTATAGTTTTACATTTTTCATATTCAATGTAAAGAAACGTTTTAGAAAAACAGTCAGTTGAACGAAACTATCAAAAATCAATTTTAAAGAAATCGGTGCTAGAACCTATAATAATAAAAATAACTAATAATAATTAACTAATTATATAATAATAAATTAATTAATAAATATAATAATAAATTAATTAAAATAACATTGTGATGGCACTTGATCAAAATATAAAATGATTTTGACGGTTGGGAAAGAAAAAAAAAAAAAAGCTTCACTTTTTAAAGGACTGGTAACCCAAAAAAAATAAAGCATGGCAGACTTACTTTCTCTCTCTCTCTTTCTCTCTTCTCTTCTTCTTCTTCTCTCTCCCTTTCTCTTCTCTGCTCTCTCTCAAAAAAAAATTAATTCAATGCAATTTAGGGGCTAGATGTTTTGTATTTATATTGTTATTTTTTGTTATTTATTACTTTTTAGGGGAAATCTTTGCGCGTTTCTTTTTGAAGATTTGCCATTGCATTTTTAAAACGTAGGCATATTTCTTGGGGAATTAAGATTCGGAAGGTGGGGGGGGGGGGGGGGGGGGGGGGCTTCAACAGGGGGTCAATTTTGGAAGGAAGAAAAAAGGAAAAACCTGTGCATTTCTTTTTTTTAAAACAGTAAAAACATTGGCCCGACACTCGGGACGTAAGGTGGGACTACAACGTTATTATTAAAACAACATTTGCTCTGGTTTTTGGTTTAAATTATGTTTTTTGCATAATTGGTGTCTATTTTTGTGAATTGCTGACCGGGGGGCCCACTGGAATTTACATGGCAAGTAAAACACGAATTAAATTTTGGGAAATTAAAAATATAGTCCCCAATCTGCATGTAAACAATTTGTGAAAAATTGGGCATATTGTGGGCTTTTCTCATTTGTTAGGGGACATTGACCGGTTTGATCCATTTGTGCACAATTAAAAACAGTTAACAAATCTTTAATTGGGGTTCACAGACTATGTGGACAGTATATCCCTGTGCAAATATATTTTTCTCACCAACCAACAGCCTTTGCAGGATTTCTGGCAATTTTTTGCAACCTGACGCCCAAGTGATCTCTTAAGATGGGGGCCGCCTCTTGTCGTTCAGGCCCGCCAACTTTGGGCAATTTTGGCTGACTCCACCCATTACGGGATTTTTGTGGAAACTCGAATGGGGGGGGATAAATTACAAAGGAAAAGGGATTCAAATAAAAACGGGGGGGACAGTGTACAGCTTGCATGACAAAAGGGCACATTCTGACAATAATAAAAAAGTTAGTTTTGGATTCCTTGTTAGGTTAAAGGGGAGACCGCTCCCATCCACTTTTGTTCCAACACTTGATCTTTTCCACTATGAACTTGTGTTCACAGCCAACACCATTAAAAAACCAAAATGCCCAAGTGTTTTACTAATTTAAAAATTTGGGCTGGATAAATATATATGTTGGACACAGGTTTTAATAATTAAAAAAAAACCAGCAAAAACCTAAAACCAAAATCCCCGTTAATATCAAATTACCAAAAAAACTTAAGAACAAAAATTTGAATTGAGACAATGAATGAAATGGTTAATTTTGGTTCTGCTAAAGATCGACCTAGTTACCCTTTAGGAAAAGTTTCCAAAATTCATCTTCATGTTGTCATTGTGTGAAAAAAATTTAACATGTATTCCATTTAATTTTATTAAGTATTCCCCCCCCAGTTGATGTTACACCAAATTTTTTCACTTTGAAAAGCGTGGGAAAAAATTTGTGGTTGCTGTTTGTCAAACACTCGGGGGTTCCAGGAGTCTGGGCATTGCTGGGGCCTCTAATGCCTTCATTGCAGTTTTGCCTCCCTAAAATATTACTGGTTGCCTTCTGGAAAACAGGGAATAACAAACCCACCTTACTAGTTAACTTACAGAGGAACTCCGGATTCCACAACAACCAGTCCCCAACGTCAATTTCATTGGGGGGTCAGGTCATGGGATTATCTAATAAATCACAGTTCATTCATGGAAAATTGTTCAATGGGTGGGGCTGTGTGCAAGAAAGGAGGGAAACATTGGATGTCTTAATTTGATGTAGGTAATTTTGCAGGACGAAGTAGCGCAAAGGGTCCCTTGTCTGGATTTGATATTTTGTAATAACTTTCAACATTTTGCCTCTTAATTGTGAAACTTTATTCTGAAAAACAACGGGCAAACAAGGGGATGTTAAATCAGGGGGGACAGAAGGTATTGTATATATTGGATAAAACCCTTTAAAGAGAGGGGGGCTGCTAATGTTATTTTTTGTGTCTTCTCCTTCACTTTAAAATGTGTACAGGAGTTGTGGCATTTTGAGGCTACGTGGGGAGATCCCCTGTTAAGTAAACAAGGATAATTACATGTAGTGTTTTGTACTTTTGGGGTCAATGCTCTTTTATGGACGCACCCATAAGAGTAAAAAAATACCTTATTGCTAGTGGTTTGCCACCACTTTGAAACCTCCCTTTCCAATTCTCCAGGGGGACATGCCCTCCGCCCAATTATTGGGAAGTGAAAAGACTCACCTTCGAATGTAGACAGGTGATAAGGGACCTAGCAAAAAACTTGGTCATTTAAAATTCCCACAAATATAGCGGGATGTACATAATCAGAATGTATTAGATTATTGCGATAATAAGTATGTTTTTAAAAAATGCTACCGTTCAGTTCCGTTACTTTTTAGTTACTGTTATTGATGGGTTACACTTTAAATATGCAAAACAAAAACTGCCAATACAGTAATTCATAATTAATTGACTTTCCCTTAATTCATCTGGTTTTATTTTTTACAAAAACTTTTCCTTTGGGTTTGAACCAGTCTGTCCAGTTTTGGGGACTAGGGGTTCAGGGCAAAAGCTAATACTTTACACAGGAAACAATTGAGTAAGGAGGATTTAACAGACATCAAAAACACAAATATAAAATGGGTTTTCATAATTTTGTTTCTGTTTTATTATTTAAAATTATTTTCTTTTTTAATTTAACAAAACACGTGGTTTTAAGGATTTTATTCATATTATTCTTTCATTCTTGTTTGAAAAACAAAAAATATTTTTTATATTATTATTGTCTTTTTATGGTTTTAAAGATTTGGCAGTATTCAAAAGTGATAAAATGATAGAGGGTCGGAACAAGTTTAACTCTAGGTATAGAAAGAAAAATGAGGTAATTGGGCTCAATTACTGGATTACATTTGGAGTTTAACGTATATTTTTACCTAAACCACAAAAAATAAGTAGAGTTTTATATTCATTTTTCCAAAGCTGTTCAGTTGCTTTGGGAAATGTTCTTGGGGGATAAATTTTGTTTTGGTTTTTTTTTTCTCAAGTGGATTGTTTGATTTACAAATTTTTTACTGAGGGAAAAAAAAATTTGTTGGAAATATATAAGACAACAAACTCTAAAAAGTGTTTTTCGTATATTGAGTGGTTTTCAAAATAACAACTCCAAGGGTTTCAAATGTCTGTAAAACTACTTACAAATCATTATACAATTGTTTAAAAATTTTTTAAAAAAAACAAAAACTACTGGTGGAAAAACCCAGTGGGTGATGTGGTTAATATGTGATTAAAAGGGCAGTAACTTTTGGGGATTTCATCACTATTTTTAAACACTTTAGATTGTAATTCATAATTTTCCACTGGGAGGGAAGATATTACATTAATTTGTATTACTTATGGCCACAAAAAAAAACGGGTGTTGCCACTGTCCAAGGTTAAAAAAAATAACCCCCCCTTCTAATGATGGCCCAAGAGTATATGCAAATTTATTACAGTTCCATTTCTTTTTTTAGGGGGTCACAAATTTTGAAACAAAGTCCAACATTTCAAAATGTCAATGTTAAGAACTGGGGATTTCTGTGATGGAATGCCTTTTTTGGGTGGTCTGGGAACAAAACACAAAAATCCACAAAAAAGAATTGTTTGATTTGTTTCAAGGTTTTTCCAGTCTCAACGGTTCTTCATACTAAACACTTAAAGATCAGGTAAAAATATAGTATCTGAATTTTCAAAAATAGTTTTCAAAAAAATTGATTCTGTTAGTTGGAACAAGTGGCATGATTTGGTTCAGATCATGGGTCGCAATGCAAAAAAGTTTTCTGTATTAGCGTAAGAAACCAGTTGCTACTTTTTGAGGGGGCCACTCACATCTGCACATCATTTTACTTATGTGTTGGGCCCTTTTGTGGGAACAAAACCTCAAAAGAATTGGGAGCTTCCAGTGTAAATTATACAGAAACAAACAGCGACATGGCAAAAGTTATATATAAACAAATAAACCGCCACTTTTACTCTGTTTATAGTCCTTTATTTTTTCATTACATAAAAACCAAAAGGGGGGGATTGTTTTGCACAGTAAATTTCCGAGTTGTTATTAGAGAGATTTATCACGCGGCTGAGTTTCTGTTATGGACAATAGGGTTGGATTTGGAGGGGGTGGTTTGTGGTCGTTTAGTTGGGGGGGAAAATACAAAAGCGTTTGTTAAAAAACACCTCGAAGCATTTGGTGTTATAACGGTGCTGCATTGGCAGAGGGGTAAAGGTAACTATTGTTCCTTTGAAGCCTCAAAACAGTTGGGTTTTGGGGACTACGGCGTTGTCTCTTTTGTTTCCATGTGTGCCAAACAATGACCCAACTTTTGGGTTGGGGTGGTTACTGGAAATTAAAGCCATTTTTGTGAAAAAATCCTACCGCTCACTGTTCTGTACAAAGGTCTTGGACTTTAAAGCTATTTTTTAACCAAGGGATGGAGGAGCTTTGTACCGTTTTTTTTTTTTTTTTTTTCTTCCAGTTATCTTATTAGCTCGGCAAAAATAAAATGGTTTTCCCATTACAACTGGAACTTTGCCCACACCAACCACCAAAATTTTTTATTAAAAGTTGTTAAAGGTTTTAAAGGGGTGTGTACCAAGAAAAAAATACTATTTTAACTCATTCTATTGTAAAGGAAAAATCATTTTAAAATGGGTTAGTGTCATGCAAAAAAAAAAAAAAATGCAAAAATCTGTACAAATCATTTTACTTTTTTTCCTCATGGTTGGTTCACCCAAAACCTGTTTTATTGAGTGCTGTCTTTCTTTTCTGTTAAAAACAATGGAACGGTTATTTTGGGAAGAAAGGGAATGTAAGGTAACCAAAATAGCTTGTTATTTTTTCCCACTGGATTTTACATGGTTATGCGAATAACGATTTCTAAAGGGAGGTCAAAAAGGGGGGGAACCAGGGAAAAACTGTTTTTGGTTTTAACTATAACCCCCTGGATCTTCTTGGACGATATTACTGAGGAATGAATATGGGAGAGCAACAAACAATCCAAAATAAGCAGTATAAATTTGCAATTGTCAAATTCACGTTTATTTTTTTTGTAGCACTGGGCGTTTTCACCACGATAACAAAAAAATCGTTTTTGGGCAAAGCCAGACTGTACAATTTTCTATTGGTTTTCACCAAATATTTATATTAAAAAGAGTTTAAGCTTTTACCAGGTGGTGGGACTGATGTCCCCCCAGTAAAATGTACAAATGGGAAAAAAAAATATTTTCAATTAAAAAGGGAAGTAAATCAAACAAGGGACTCTATGAAAACCACCAACCACATTTATTTTAACCAGCGGATTATTATACGTTGCAATCAAAATTACTAATCAAAGCAAAAAACTTGGTAGGCTTGTTTGTGGTTGGAGGGTTGGGCCATTTCAAATCTGAAGGTACTTCTGCGGGGTTTGGGGCATACATCTTCTTATTCCGGTTGTGTTGTTGGATCACAAGATTCTGAAGGCTTGTTGTGGAATAAAAGGTTAACAGAAGACCAGAAAACAGAGAGAAAAAAACAAATAGGGGGAAAAGATCATAATTAAAGCGTAGCTGCTGTTCCAAACCAAAGCAAAATAATTGATTTGTTTAAAACCCAAGCTCAAGGCAATAGTAATGGTGGGCCATTGTTGAATTCAGGATAAATACCAACTGTCGTACAAGGATTAATCAAGGATGGCATTTATTGAATGCTTGGGGCCAAAGGGGATTTGTGTTTTAATATAGATTTTTAAAACAGAGGAGGAGGGAGGAGTGTGGTCCTTTTTGCAAAACCCCCCGGGGGACGTTAATGCAAGGAAGGCTATTTCCAGAGTTTGGGGAGCCAAAATGTGTGTGAAAGGGGCTCTAATTACCTTCTCTTAGTGGGTGGAACTTTGGTCTATTTTCCTAGGGTAAACACCGAGTTTTTTGTTGGGGGCCGTTAGGGGAAGGCGGTGAATGGATTGTAGCGTGGTTCGGAAAAGGCTGGGTTAGGGTCTGGCAAGGAAAGCCCTAAAAACCATTAAGGGGGGCTTTCTAGATAAGTACTAAATATTGTGTAAACTGATACGGGAAAACTAAAATAAGGTATGAGGTCCAGTGGCCAGTTTTCTGGGACCTTGGGATAGGGATCTAAGGTCGTTTGCCATTTTTTGGGGGAACTACCTGTAGCTAGTTTAGGAGGGATGGGTAGGAGGAAACCCCACCTACAGTTAAGCAAGTGGCATTTACCAATAGTCCAGGTCTAGAGATCATGGGAATGTCATGGACAAACTAGCTTTTCTGGGCATCAGGACAAAAAAAAAACAGGATTTAAACATGTGTTTCGTTAGCTGGGCAATGGTTTTAATGAAGTGGAAAGGAATGCTTGTTTTTTGGTAAACATGGGGAAAAAAATATGGGTTTTCAAAAGAGGGACAAGGGTTGTGGTCTACATATAACACCCACGATTTTTTTGGGAAACTGTAGAGGGGGATAGGTAAAAGAGTAACTAAAAGTAACAGTACATCTGGTCTAGTTGCAAAAACGTAAATTAAACGGGAGAATTCTGTTGTACCTGTTTTTTGTCATAATAGGGAGTAAGAATCCTCTGTCGTAAAACCGAACAAATTGTAATAGGAAGAAAAATGAGTGGCTCATTCCAATTTCCTGTACATTTTTTAAACACCACCTTTCTGTTTTAATCTTAGGTTGAATATAGAATTTTTTTTTTTGGGTCGTGTGCAGGATTATATAGTTTGAAGGCAATTTTCATCGCGGCATAAACAGTGAAAACTTTAAATACAGTATTTTTTTTAATTTAATATTACCAAGGGGGGGCGGGAAGGCACAAAATTGTATATTTGAAAAATAGGCAGGAGGAAAACCCCCCTAGGAAAGGGGAATCTACTTGTGGGCCACTTCCAGTTTACTTTTTACTGGTGATGAATTTTAAGATGACTTCTCCGTTTTAAAAATAAAAAAACAGAGTGGTAAAAGTTTAGTGAATTTCGGGAACAGGTAAGGCGCTCTAAACCATCTTACAAAACTTTGACTGAAATACCCGTATTAGTTTTTGAACTTCGGGGTGGGGAGTGTGTGCATGATTCTTGTGGTATTGAAAGGCAATAGCACTAAGGATCAAGGTAAAAACATGGGCAAATGGAGATGCAAAGGCCCTTGGGGTTCTGACGGCTTAGAAGGCAAAGTTCATTTGGTAAATTTTTAAACAAGTGCAGTTTTCTGGTGCTATGTTTGGGGGCCCTGTGAATCACACCCTGAATTTTCCAAAGGGTTTTCCATTGGGGGGGACACTGTGTTTGGGTCTAGTATGGTTTTGAACAAAAAAAATATATATTTGAGCTCACAAAAACACACTTGATCCAGGTGCTTGGGCATTTCAGGATTTCCATCTTTTTTTTAGCCTTAGGCCACCTGGCCACTTATTGGAGCTGTGTGACCGGGCGTGTAGAGGGGACAAAACAATGCAAACATTTAAGGGGGGGCCTTTTTTTAACAAGTCTGATTTTAAAGCACAAAACACTTTGTTCATTAATATATGAACCTTATTGAGTGAATTCCATAAACTGCTTCTAAAAAAAATTGCCAATTAAAAAATTATTACGGCATTACATGGTAGAAAAAAGGACTCTTTGGTATATAAGGGGTGATTACTTCCTACCCCAAAAATTAAAAAAAATTTTTTTCATTAATCCACTTACTCCCATAGTCGTTCCAAACACGGTAAAACGGCTTTGTTCGGTTACGTGGAAAACCAAACAACATTCTCTCAGGCGTTAGGCGCACAATTTATGGTGGATATCTTGACGCTGTATGCAGGGGGGGGCAGCGTTCTACGCTTTTCGTTTGGTCAGCTCAGATTTTCGCCCAAAAATGGTTGGCTGACGGGCTGGGGAAGGAAACAAAATTTGTTGACCTAAAATTTGTTTTCTTTTGTTTTTTTTTTTTTTTGCATACAAAAAAGCTTTATTGGTCAGGTTATTCTGGGACACAAGGAAGGAGGGTTATGCATGGGGACTGTTGTACAAGTCAGTATTCCCAAAAAATGGCCGCTAACGTATGTATCGGAGAAGTGACGGCCAGAGGAGGAACAAAACCACAATGTTTGACTTATTATGTTAATAAACCCATTATTTTAAAAAAGTTCAACTAGTAAGTTGTTGTTGAATCACGTACAAGAAAGTATTGTCGTCGCGTGAATAACATTTGATGTTTTGGAAACCACTGATGGGCAGATGGGGTGGGGGGGGCCGATTCTGCCGATGGTCCTGTTGTCCCTACTTTTCTGGGGGGGGGACCTGACAGGCGTTATTTTACTTTTGAAACAGGGGTTCTATGGGGGGGGGGGGACGCAACAGGTCACAAAGGCCCTCTCCTCTTTTCATCCCAAAAATGGTCTGTAAATCTTGGGTTCTCGGAAGACAAAAAAACCGCATTGTTAAGGGGTTTAGGATACGGGAAAACAGGGGGTTAAGGTTGAATTAAGGGACAAAAATTGTCATTTTTGGGGGGTGGGAGTATCCTTTTAAAATCCGTTAAAAAAGGACTGTGGGTTCAAAAAATAGGTTTTGCAATTGGGTGGCTGTTCATTGCTCCGATTTCTTTTAAAAAATTGTATATAATTATGCAACAAGATCACTCGAGGTACGACGAGCACGGATACTGGCTCTAATATTCAGCATGGGCTTGTTCGATTTAGGGCCAAAGGCACTGACCGGTGGGGCCAGCAAGGGTCGCTATGAGAAATACTGGAAAGGAGGCTGTTGTATTAAAACTAAAGGCAACTAATCACTCAAGGCACAGAAAGTGTAGGTTAACCGGGGCTATATAATATTGCATTGCGGCCTCAGTGTTGGCCTCGGACCTAATTCCAACTAGCACACTGATATTTAAAAAGGCTTGGGTATCGCTTCTTCGAGTTTTGAAACGTGATATTTTGCGCGCTGACTACATACGTTTAATGGAACCAAATGTATAATTATATGAGGAAAAACAAACCAACAAAAACGGGGCTGGAGTGGGTCTTTTAAAACACACTTTTTTTTGGTGGGAATGAAAAACTGCCTTCATTCGCCCCACCCCCCTCCGATTTTCAAATTGATCTCAGTGTGCAAGTTGTAAAAACAAGCACCTGGTGCTCAGGCTTGTAACACGCCTACATTGCACTGTGTGTACTTAATTCACGGAAAAAACGTTTCACTTGTGTAGGGAAAACTTTAGGTAACAACAACAGGGGAACGTTGAAAAAGCTGGCTTTCATTTAAAACAAAACTGTGGGGTTTTTACTTAAAAAAGCTTCAACTTATTTGGTAGAGTTATGGTGAAGAGAAGGAGGGGAGGAGAGGGGGACTGATGGGGAGAGTGTGCATTTTTTAAACGTGCATGCTGGGATCTACCCCACCAAGTTAGTTTCATTGCTTAATCGCTTCAAAATTCTTCCATTATTCACAATACAACATTGAGTTTTGGAAATGGCCACTTGAAGGAAAGTGATTTATCTTTGTCGTTGCCCTTTTCCCTTTTTTTCATTCTGACTAAGGTTGATTTCCGAGAGGGGGGACAAGTTTGGCTGCTCAACTGCCATTTTGTTAAAAAAAACTGCGTCTTGGCAAAGCTATTAATTAAAAAAGTAAAAAATAACCTTGCCATTTGCAGGTGTTTCTTTGTCAAATATTAAAAAGTCTTTTTACTGTGCTGGGATCGTAAAAAACAGGGTCCCTTGTCGGCCCAATTCGAAATGGTGGGAAACTCACTTGGTTTCCACACAAAAAAAAGTCCAACCACATCACGACAACACCACAACTGGTTTTTTCCCAATATCCTAAAAATACTTACTGTATGTAATGACCAATAATATTATTTATGTAATAATTTATTAAACAAACAAAATACAGGGCCCATTCCATAACAAGCCACGCTGTTATAATATAAAACAAGCATTAAAGGTTACATAAACAATATATAAACGTGTGAGTGGAAATCGTTGGCCTGGTCGGTTCCCGAATCCTATCTGCATCTGGTACACAAATAAAATAGATTAATGAGGACACAAACGGGGGGGGAACTTGGGCCACAGTCCAGATTTAACCAAAACTAATTATATATCATGTTTCAAACCCCCACTATAGGAGATTATTCAGAAAGGCCAGCCGGGGCAAATTCTCAGATGGTTTGGTGGGGCCCAAGGTGGCGGGGCATGCTCTCCCAGGTGGGGGTCATTGGCGCGCTCTGGAATGTTGGTCCTGAGTCCAAATAGAAAAAATATAGAAACCCATTTTTCAAAAGATAAGACGTTAATCCTTTATTAAACAAAAACTGTGTCTTATTTTTGGAAAATCTAAAAACCAAGTTACAATTTCCTTCGTCGTAAAAAAAAAAATAATAAAACAACTCTTTTTACAATAAACCATTCTGGTATGGACCGCAACATAGGAGTATCTTAAACATTTTTTGTGGCGTCGCCATCTACAACCTCAACTGTGATAGAAAAATTTAACTGGGAAAAAAGCCCCCCCCCCCGGATAGTGATTTTTTTAAAAACTGGGTGGGAAAAAAGCCAATACCAAGTACAGTTTTTCGGGTATTCTAAACCAATAAGATTTGAGGGAAATTCAGAAAATTGCTGTATAACTTGTGGATTATTTTATATATTCTAATATCTAAGTATCATATAAATCTATATAATTATCTATATTATATATATATAAATATATATATGATATATTTACAGTACTGGTGGCAGAAAAGTCAAGTCTTAGGCCCAATTTACTTGTATTTTCCACAAAAACAAAAAAAAAAAAAAAAGTTTTCTCAGTAAAAAAAATTGGGATGTGGTGAAAGTTAATTTATTTCAGGAATTTCAAACTCGGAAAAATTGTGAAAAACTCGTTGTATTGCCTTAAATAAAAATTCCAAAGTTTGGCACAACAGGGGATGAAGTAGTTTACAGTCTTGGTTCTTTTAATTGTGATGATTTTGTCTCACAATTTAAAAACCAAAAAAAAAAAACCCATTCAATTACCACACTCAACAAAATAAGAACTTTCATAAGGGTTGGACCAAATAAAAAAAAAAAAAAAAAACATTTTTTAAATGGATGTTGGGGCCTTTTCTGGGGAAAAAGTATGTTAATTTATTGGTTAACATGTAAACTCAATTACACGTCCGTGGGTTTAGGGGGCTCCATTTTGTGGCTTTTCAATACTTACTGCCTTCAATTTGGCGTGGGCAATGGAGGTTGGATCAGGTGTGGTGGCCACTGCTGAGGTGGTAATGGAAGCCCAGTTTTTCACTTTGACCCAGTGGTCCTTCCAAAGCTTCATCGTATTTTTTGGTTTCTCTTGTTTTCTCATTTTCCCTCTTGACAATACCTTCATAGATGCTCTATGGTTCAGGTCTAGGTGAGTTTGCTGGCCAGTCACGCACACCAACACCATGTATTTACCATTTTGGTGCTTTTGGCAGTGGTGGCAGTGCCAATCCTGTGGAATGAAATCATCATCTTCAAAAAGCTGGTCAGCAGCATGAAGCAATGAGTGTTACCAAAATTTATTGGTAAATGGGTGCAGTGGACTTTAAAAACAAACAAAACACAATGGACCGACACCAGCAGAATGACATTGCACCCCAATCTCACAGACTGTGGAAACTTACACTGGACGTCAAGCAACTGGGTATGAGCTTCTCCAGACGCTAGGACCTTGGTTTCCAAATTAAATTCTAAACTTGCTCTCATCTGAAAAGAAGACTTTGGGACCACTGGGCAACAGTCCAGTTCTTCTTCTCCTTAGCCCAGGTAAGACACCTCTGACGGTTGTCTGTGGTTCAGAGTGGCTTAACAAGTAGGAATACCTACAACTGTAGCCAGGCTGTGTGGTGGCTCTGATGCCTTGACTCCCAGCCTCAGTCCATTCCTTAGTTCACTCAAATTCCCAACCATCTTGCTTGGACAACCTCATAAGACTGAGGTTCTCTCGCTGGTTGTGCATCTTTTTTCTCTTTCCACACTTTTTCCCTTCCACTCAACTCTCTGTTAACATGCTTGGATACAGCACTCTGTGAACAGACAGCTTCTTTTGGCAATGAATGTTTAGGCTTTAACCTCCTTGTGAAGGGTGTCAATGATTGTCTTCTGACCAACTGTCAGATCAGCAGTCTTCCTCATGATTGTGTAGTGAACCAATCTGAGAGACCATTTTGAAGGCGTCTGGGAAACCTTGCAGTGTTTCTGAGTTGAATAACTGATTGGCGCGTCACCATATTCTAATTTGTTGAGATTGAATTGGGGGTTTCTCTTTTTTTGTTAAATGTGAGCTAAAATCATCAGAAAGAAAAAAAAAAACAATTAAAATAACCAAAGACTTAAACGACTTCAGTCTGTGTGCATTGATTATTTATACCGGCTTCACAATTTGAGTGAATTACTGAATGAAATCTTTTGCTGACATTGTTAATTTATGAGATGCACCTGTATATATATAAAATAATATAAATATATAGATATATATATAATATATATATATTTATCTATAGGTTATGTATAATATATATATTTCTATCTTATGCCGTAGTGTGTTCAGTAGAAATATCTAGTTCACATTTCCAAACATTCCTTTTGCCATTAATTGTAATAGTCCAGTGAATTTTTTCTATGCACAAGAAGTCTGACAGCAGCCAGTGCTCCACGCAGAGGTCTGATCTCACCATCATCAGTCTGTCTGGAATGACATGAAGAAACAGAACAAACTGAGACAGACTTAATCCAGAAAAACTGTAGCAATGTCTCAAAGATGCTTGAAGACATTAAAGCATCTTGGAGGGCTTGATTGTTTTTGATATAAGAAGTTCTATTTAAAGCAAATATAAAAGCCCTTTCACACCAAAAAGTGTAATGAATAAACCTCAGGCTGAAGGAAAA